>NW_026057584.1:93044239-93246682 GCF_023721935.1 Panthera uncia | reverse complement strand
TTTCTTTCTTTCTTTCTTTCTTTCTTTCTTTCTTTCTTTCTTTCTTTTCTCTCTGGAGCAAGAAAGAGAGGGGGAGAGCATGAGTAGGGGAGAGGGGCAGAGAGACAGCAAGAGAGAATCTTAAGCAGAGTCCCACACAGGGCTCTATCCCACAACCCTTGGGATCATGACCTGAGCTGAAATCAAGAGTCAGATGCTCAACAGACTAAGCCACCGAGGTGCCCTATTTTTTTAAAACATTTATGTATTTTTTTTGAAACTAGACTTTTAAAATAATGGCTCCTAAAGTGATTCTCAGGTGAATGTCTCTCAGGCTGCATTTTGGGAATAACTACTTTAAAGACTACATTTTATGGGGAAAAAAATCTTAAGAGTATTTTGCCCCAAATTTGGACATTTATTATCAAGATTTTTTTTTAAAGGTGAAACCAGAATTGATACTTCCAGCGTTTTGCTTTTGAACTATTAAATTCTATGTAACTTTGTTACTTAAATGATCTTCAATTAAAATTCCAAGGCAATACCCTAAACAGTGCTTCCTACTATTAGAAAGACAACAATAGGCCCAAAATGATGTCACTTAGAATAAGACACCAAGCCAGTGAAACAAAGCTTAATACCTAATCTAATAGCAGTTTCAACTTCCCCCCAAAAGTCTTAACAGGTCAGGAAGGAATCTTCTGATGGATACACTGATGAGTCTCCACAAAGGCACTCTCCATTCCCCAAAGGAAGATGAGGTAATCTGCAAGATAAAATCCACAGTTCTTCCCCCTAAGGGAAAGAGACTCTACTTGGAACAATCTATTCTTTCCTTTTGTTTATAATTTTTGAGCACCCACCTTTTCTATAAAAACTTTCCATTTTATACAACTCTTGGCATTCCCCTCTACTTGCTAAATGGCATATTGTCCGATTCATGAATTGTTAAATAAAGCCAATTAGATCTTCAAATTAACTCTGTTGAATTATGTTTTCCTAACACTACTTTGCTATATAGTATATAGAATAACTTCAACAAAAACAGAATTTTGCTTCTAACTTCACAATCTGTTTAGATGAACTAACAATTTAATATAAAAAGACATTTCAGAAATTTAATAAAGACTCTAAAAGGGAATCTAATTTGTACAATGCTTTATCTGTTATTTCATACTGTCAATTAAAGAGCTTGATTAAAGGGGCTATGATAAAAAATTAAGTAAATCCCTTCTTTTTATTTTTTATTTTTATTTTTTTAAATTTTTTAATGTTTATTTATTACTGAGAGACAGAGGCAGAGCATGAGCAGGGGAGGGACAGAGAGAGGGGGAGACACAGAATCTGAAGCAGGCTCCAGGCTCCGAGCTGTCAGCACAGAGCCTGACGTGGGGCTCGAACTCACAAACTGTGAGATCATGACCTGAGCCCAAGTTGGACGCTCAACCGACTGAGCCACCCAGGCGCCCCTATTTTTTATTTTTTAAGTAGGGATCATGCTCAGTGTGGAGCCCAATGCAGGGCTTGAACTCACGATCCTGAGATCAAGAACTGAACTGAGATTATGAGTTGGATGCCTACCTGATTGAGCCACTCTGGTGGATCAAGTATTTAAAAATTGGAAGAATAAATAACTCACATCACTAAAATATCTAGTTATGATACAAAGAAACAAAACATAATACATTCATAAATGGAAGCAAAATGTGTGGAAAAATACAAAATTACCCATGTTGTATAGTAGCATTGTAAATATGCTGTTCACAAATGTAAATAAAAGAGGCTCTCAAAAGCAAATGAAAACAAGGACTAAGAAACAAAGGGCAGGAGCTTGGGACAATAGTGGAGTAGGAGGATCCTAAGATCACCTCTTCCCATGTTTACAACTAGATTATCATCTACTTTCAAGTCAATAAATCCAACAGTAATTCAAAGACTGGCAGAACAAACTCCACAACTAAATATAGAGAAGAAGCTACATCTGAAAGGTTTGGAAGGTCGCAACGGTGGAGGGAGGCTGCCCACAGGAGGGAAGGAATTATGTGTGGAGAGAGGGCAGAAAAAAGATCCCTCTCACTAGGGAGCTCACACGGGGAAGACTAATCCCCATAACATTTGGCTTCAAAAACTAGAGGGGTTGAAATCCATGACTCTGTAAAACCAATGTGACTTGGAGCCTGGTACTAAAAAAGTTACCTGACTCACTATTGGACAAGTTGGGAGGGTGACATATCTGTCACCTGGTCAGTGCCCTTAAAGAGACAACAGCCTACACTGAGAGGCAACATAAAAACAGTTTACACAACACCAGGGGGCCAAAGGGAGATAGACCTGTTCATAGTGACCTCAGAGCATGTGGGAGACTTCTCTGAAAACAAGGGAGCTGGCAGGAGCTATTTTTCATCTCCCACCAACCCCCCAGCATAAACAGAGAGCCACCTGCAAAAAGTGGCATTGCACAGACCCTTGCTACCTAATCTGATATCATATCCTGAAGTCATATCCATGAGTTCTCCATGAGGATTCACCTGCCTCAAGCTTGCTAGCCTCAGCCCTGGGATGAGGGAAATTTCTGTTAATGTCATGTATTTGACCCACTCACCCATCAGGTGCACAGCACCTCCCTTGCTCCACACTCATCTGTTGCACTGTGTGCCCCAGCCACCATAACACAGGACCCAGCCATGCCCAAATTCATACCTTGGCCATCCTGGTGCACATTCCCCAGCATCCCCATTGTTTAGGGGATTCAGCACAGGACTATTGACCCAACGCAATTTTGCTAACACTGCCACTCCACTATCAAGTTATCAGGTGGGCACACCCCCATAAGCTGAGTCCCACTAACACCACAGAGACCAAACACAGCTCAAACAGGCAGAGAGTCAGTGCAGTTATCTGCACCGCAAGGAAAAATAACTCAGACACAGTAATAGGGTGTAAGCAACACAGATAGGATACTCTTCTGACCTGCCATGTTATGGTGAACAGGGAACACTGCATTGAAGGACAATCCAGGAGCTTTTCTTCATAAAGTCACTAGTCTCAAGAGCAGAAGACGCAGAAACAGACACAGATAGACAGACAAAACAAGGAGACAGAGACGTTTATCCCAAATGAAAGAACAGGAAAAGGCCACAGCTAGAGATCTAAACAAAACAGATATAAATAACATGGCTGATAGAAAATTTAAAGCAATGGTCGTAAGGATACCCATTGGACTTGAGAAAAGAGTGGAAGACATGAGTCAGACTTGTAACACAGATAAGAAATAATATAGCAGAGATAAAGGACACAATAAACTAAATGAGAAACATGCCTGATGGAATGAACAGCAGCATGGAAGAAGCAGAGAAATGAATTAGCAACCTAGAAGACAGAGTAATGGAAAGTAACCAAGTAGAGGGGCATTGGGTGGTTCAGTTGGGTAAATACCTGACTCTTGATTTTGGCTCAGGTCATGATCTCACTGTTCATGAGATCCAGCACTGTGTCGGGCTCTGGTGATGACAGTGTGGAGCCTGCTTAGGATTTTCTCCCTCTTTGCCCTGACCCTGCTTGAGCTCATTCCCTTCTCAAAAATAAATTAAAAAACTTAAAAAAAAAAAGTAAGCAAGCTGAACAAAACAGAGAAAAGAATTATGCAAAACAAGAATAAACGTAGAGAACTCAGTGACTCGATCAAATGTTATAACATTTGTATTCTAGGAGAGCTACAAAAAGAAGAGAGAAAAGGGGATAGAGAATTTATTTGAAGAAAAATAATAGCTGAAAAATGTCCTAATATGGGAAGGAAACATATATTTAGGTCCAGAAGGCACAAAACTCTCATCAAAATCAACAAATGCAGGATGGCTCAGTTGGTTAAGCGTCCAACTTCAGCTCAGGTCATGATCTCAGACATTCCATGCTCATTGACTGGAGGAACAAAGATTCTTAAAATGTTTATACTACCCAAAGCAATCTATATATTTAATGCAATGTCTATCGAAATACCAATAGCATTCTTCATACAAGTAGAATAAACAATCCTAAAATTTGTATGGAATTACAGAAGACCATGAATAGCCAAAGCAATCTTGAAAAAGAAAAGCAAAACTGGAGTCATCACAATTATGGATCTCAAGTTATATTACAAAACTGTAGTAATCAAGAATGTGGTACTGGCACAAAAATAGACACATAGATCAACAGAATAATAGAAAATCCAGAAATAAATTCACCATCATAAGGTCAATTAATCTTTGACAAAGCAGGGAAGAATATCCAATGGGAAAAAGACGGCCTCCTCAAAAATGGCGCTGGGAAAACTGGACAGCAACATGCAAAAGAATGAAAGTAAACCACTCTCTTACACCATATACAAAAATAAATTCAAAATGGATTAAATACCTAAATGTGAGACCTGAAACCATAAAAATCCTAGAAAAGAACACAGGCAGTTAACTTTCTTTGACAACAGCATAGTAATTTCTTTCATGCTATTTCTCCTGAGGTAAAGGAAACAAAAGCAAAAACACACTACTGGGACCACATCAAAATAAAAAGCTTTTGCACAGCAAAGGAAACAGTCAACAAAACTAAAATGCAACCTTGTGGAATGGGAGAAGTTATTTACAAATGATACATCAGATAATGGGTTAGTATCCAAAGTATATAAAAAACTTACACAATTCAACACCGATAAAACAAATAATCCAATTAAAAATTGGGCAGAAGTCATGAATAGACAGTTTTCTAAAGAAGACATCCAGATGGCCAAGAGACACATGAATAGATACTCAATATCACTCATCATCAGGGAAATGTAAATCAAAATTACAGGGAGATATCACTTCACACCTGTCAGAAGGGCTAAAATCAAAAAGACAAAAGGGGCACCTGGTGGCTCAGTTGGCTGACCGTCTGACTTCGGCTCAGGTCACGATCTCACGATTCATGAGTTCAAGCCCCACATCGGGCTCCGTGCTGACAGCTCAGAGCCTGGAGCCTGCTTGGGATTCTGTGTCTCACTCTCTCTCTGCCCCTCCCCTGCTCACACTCTTTCTCTCTCTCTCTCTCTCTCTCTCTCTCTCTACAATAAATAAACATTAAAAAAAATTTTTAAAAAGACAAAAAACAAGTGTTGGCAAGGATGGAGACAAAAAGGCACCTTCTTACACTGTTCTTGGGAATGAAAACTGGTGCAGTCACTGTGGAAAACGGTACGGAGGTTCCTCAAAAAGTTCAAAATAGAATTACTTCATTATCTAGCAATCGCACACTATGTTTTTACCCCCAAAATACAAGAACACTAATTCAGTGGGATGCATGTACCCCTATGTATATTGCAGCTTTATAGGAGCCAAACTATGAAAGCAGTCCAAGTGTTCATACACACACACATACACAATGGAATATTATTCAGCCAAAAAAAGAATGAAATCTTCCCATTTGCAACAATATGGATGGAGCTAGACAGTATAATGTTAAGCAAAATAAGTCAATCAGAGAAAGACAAATACCTTATGATTTCACTCATATGTGGAATTTAAGAAACAGAACAAACAAGCAAAGGGAAAAAATAAGAGACAAAGAGACCAATCAAGAAGAAACAGACTCTTTTTTTATGACTTTTTTAAGTTTTTTTTTTTATTATTTCAGAGAGAGAGAGACAGAGAGAGAGCGCACAAGCAAGGGAAAGGCAGAGAGAAAGAGGGAGACACAGAATCCAAAGCAGGCTCCAGGCTCTGAGCTATGAGCACAGAGCCCAATGTGGGACTCGAACTCACAAACAGTGAGATCATGACCTGAGCCAAAGTCCGAGGGCCAACCCATTCAGCCACCCAGGAGCCTAGTCTCTTAATTATAGAGAACAAACTGATGGTTAACAGACAGGAGGGGATGGAGGGATAGGTTAAATAGGTGATGGGGATTCAGGAGTGCACTTGTGATGAGCACTGGATATGGAAGTGCTTAATTACTACATTGTATACCTGTAACCAATATAACACTGTATGTTATCTAACTGGAATTAAAATAAAAACTTTAAAAAAAAAAAGAAATGAAGGACAGTAAACATTTGCACTTGGCAAGTCTGATTATTGACATTGATGATCATAGATCAAATCACATAAGATTTTATAAGAGATAAGATGAATAAATCCCTTGCTTAGCACTGTGAATAATTACAGTGGGGTGCTCTATATCCTTTTTTATGTGGCAACACTATAATTAATCTTAAGACAACATCAGAATTAAGAATGAATAATCTCATCTTGAAACTTAGATCAGAATATTAAAATAATATTTTCTTCAGTTATATGATGACATAAAAATTGTGGTAGAAGTAAACAGTGACTCCATTTATTTGTGACATGAAGAAAACTCTTTCAAAATAAGGAATCAAGTGTAAGTCAATAAAAAGCAAATCAATCATAGCTTCAGAAAGAAATTTTTCACAAGGTTATTACAACACTCTGTTTAAAAAGTACTTGCATGAATCTGTCAATTCATGTGTCGACATGTAGCAATCACTTTAGAATCATGAGAAAGAACTTGAAATCTCAATCCAGTAATTTTTGAAGATGTTAATTAAGCAATGTCAGAGATTCAGTACTCAGATTCTGAACTAAGAACCTTTCAAGATAAGTTTTATATATATAACAAAGGAAGTAAAAAGGAAGCCTTCCTAAGAAAAGTTTTTTTAAAAGAAAAGTAAGAACTCACTAAAATGGCCATATAAAATGAAAAGGAAACAAGCAAAAAGAAACAAAATGCTAATCACATCTTCTACCAGTTGCCAAAATGCCACTATTGACTAAAAATGGAACCTTAATGAGTTGGGTAGATAGCTTTCAACAGTTACAAAGTAAAAGATGGCCAACAAAGACTCAGATTACCCTGGAGAATTGTAGCTGAGATGGAACCAAGAATGTGAATAAAATGAGGCTGCAAAATGAATTTGACATCTTACCAAAAATTAAAATTGCTGTTTAAATTTGCTTAAGTTGTGAAGAAAAATTCAGGGCTATTAAGGAACAAAAAAGAGAAAATCATCAATACTTTATTACTTAAAAATAAATATTTATATGTTTAGAGAATATTTAGAGAGGGTTGTGGTGTGTGTGTGTGTGTGTGTGTGTGTGTGTGTGTGTATGTATGTCCCCAACCACCCCATATCACAGTAGAGTTCCCTGAGTCCACACTATATAATTTTCTTGCTTAAAGCATAGTATGTACAGACTGCTTCTGTATTAGACAAAGTTACAGACCATTTCTCCTACAGTGCAATGTCACGTGAACCCCAGGGAAGTATTATAGCAAGGTGAAATATATTTAGTTTCTGACATGTTTATTGCATAGGGATGCCCTTTGCTTTCCCAATATAAGTAAATATGTTATTGAATATCTTCTTTTCTTTCTCTTTCTTTGTCCTCTACTAGAACTAATAATGGCTCCAAATTTCTTAAAGGAATCTATGTACAAAAAAGGCTCAAAAGTGCACAGTCCGTCAATTATTACTTAAGGAATTCAATTTTAATCCATGAAAAGAAATGAGATATGTCAAAATTATGATAATGGCATCATATGCTAGTCAAAAGTCCTCATTTATTAAATATTATCCATGTCAAAATAAAAAATTGACTCTTCTTTTGTAGGACCAGTGAGTAGAGAAAATGTAATATATCTTCCTAAAAAATAAATTCAAATTGGGTTTAGAATCGAAATAAATGTTACCTGCAAAATATTAATGACTAAAACAATAAACACAAATAATAAAAGTCAATTTATATGAGGAAGAAGCATATGTTAAGACCTAACTGAAGTTGATTTTAAATTACTGATATTAAAAATAAAGTAGTTCATTGAATTCATCATTAACATGCAATAAATTTTTAAGTTAAAGAAAATAACAAAATATGAAAATGTTGGGATAAAAAAGTAGTAAGTTTTAGGAATTAACATTGGAATTAAAATAAGATAACCAACCCTGTAAGTAAATTAATGATATATTTTGAAATAAACTATAGATTCTACGTAAAAATATATTGAAAGGTGACAAAATATTAAGCTAATGGTATTCATTTATTTATGTTTTTTAGTATAATTTACCATTAATAACCTCAGTACTAATATTAATGAAAAAAGGAAAGTCATTTCGTTTTATGTGGGTAACTACAAACCCCACATAGCTTCATTTAGGTTAAGGTCCCAAGTCAATAAACTAAGATTTACTACCTAAACAAAGATTTAAAACCTAACAGTTTCATCTCACCATTAAAAGTAACTTTTAACCAGTCAACATGGGAATTTCCTGGTCAGCACTAGGAAATTTATTGAAAGACCCCTCTGATTCCACGTAGGAGGGTGACTACTACTAAAATAATAGATTCTTCTTCTCTTTTTAATGTTTATTTATTTTTGAGAGAGAGAGAGCATGAGAGGGAGACACAAAATCCAAAGCAGTCTCCCAACTCTGAGCTGTGAGCACAGAGCCCGATGCAGAGCTCGAACTCACGAACCATGAGATCATGACCTGAGTGAAGTTGGACACCTAACTCACTAAGCCAACCAGGCACCCCAATAATAGATTCTTTACTAACAATTTTCTTCTTTCCACTCCCTTTTTACCTTTAAACACTGTTTCTTTTCTGTAGTCCTTTGGAGCTCCCCTCTACTTGCTAGATGGGATGCTGCTGGATTCATCAATCAATTAATAAAGCCAAAATTTACTCAGTTGAATTTTCATTATTTAACAGATTTGGGGGCAGCAGTGGGATCTGAAGTGAAGTACAGGGCATTTGGAGACAATGAGAAACACAGACATTGTAACCTGCAAACCCTCTGAGTATACTGTCTTTGAGAGCATGGTCTTTGCTGCCATTTGCAAGGGCCGTGGGTAAGCTCTCTTGGCTGGGAGCTCTGCTTTTTGTTTTTGTTTATTTTGCATTCAGTCAAGTCACCTGATCTAATTGGATTTCCTTGGAGGGACAGGTCTGCTTGAGCTGGCAGATCAGGTTGCCTGGAGCCCAAATAAACTGGCATATTTGCCGACAGCCCAGCTGAGCTGGCATATTTGCCCAGATCCAAGCCTCTACCTTTTTAGACCACAGCCCTCGAGATAGAAAACCCTTGCAAAGTTTCACATGATTTTTTTCATGTGCATAAGGTTCTTGTGGCCAGGATAGAGTAACTTCTCTTGGTTACTACCAATACACTAAGGTGTGCAAGTTTGTTGGTCTTGCTTTGTGTAGATAAAGGTTATTGCTAACAGGGATCTCAAAGGCCAACAAGCTGAAAAAATTGGTGAGCACAGGTCAAGCATTTAAAGGCTGTTAGACTGCATGAGACCTCAAGATTCCCATGATTAAATACGTTGGTTATAGAAAAGATTAAATTAACACTAATTCACCCACCAACCCCAAGAAAACTGTGCAACGAGGTACACTGTAAAACACGCACAATTCCCAACCCAGCAGCACATCCCTTTTAGGTTTTAGTTAGACTGTGAGAAACCCAAAGTCTTAGGGAATGGGATCCTTACATTCTAAATAGTCAAGCATGCCACCTTCCAGCACATGTACTTATTCTATGTCTAAGAACTTTCATCCTGGAAGTCGCAGATATCTAACAGAAACAGCAAACTTTTACTAAGCTGGTCTTCTGCCCTGAGGAACTTGGGTTGGTAACTGTCAGGTTGGGGGCCCCAATTAAAGCCAGACAGAAATGTGAGCTGTGCCCCATTTGCAACTAGATATGGCTGGACAGAAATGTGGGTTAACTCCATTTGCAGCCAGGGTCCTACCAAATTGATGCCAGCCTATGGGAGAATTACAAGTTAGAAAATCAATGACCATAATGGAGAAGTGTATTTGAAACTGAGGGTTCCCAAATTAAGCAGAATGGGATACCTGTTTTAATTGGCAAGGAGAAGCCTCCAAAAGATTCCAAAATTCCAAAGTAGTTTCATTTATAGATTCATTGCAAAAGGCTAAAGGTAAGAGGTACCTAAAAGATTGACATAAACTCCTACTGCTCTCCTCTTTCCTCCTTTGAGTATTCATTCTACTAATCCTGTCTCAATTGTTTTTCCACTCTGCAAAGACCATACAACTATAAACAAAATGTGGAAAGTTAATGCAATTACAGACAACCTTACAACCACCTTAAAATTGGGGACCCTATATGGCCCCTCCCAGAGTTGATGAAACTGAGGAATTTTCTGGTTAACTGCTGTATTTTTACCTTAAACAACCAATGGGAAACTCTGGTAGGTACCTGAGCCTGCAGAAGGGATCCTGGAAAAACTGGCAAAAGCCAGCAAATGGTGGAAATTCTTAACAGTATCACCTCTTTCCCAATCTCTGTAGTTTCCAGTTGAGAAAGGAAAAGAAAATTTCAAATTGCCCCATCCTTTCCAAGTCCAAACCCACTGGTCACTGATCCTTTCTCTTCCAAAGACAGAAAGCTACTGCCTCCTCCTTGTTTCGATTTGTGTCACTGGGTTTGACTTTCTGTCTTCCTGGCACATTTAGGTTGTTTGTTCGTTCTTTGACTATCACTGGGAGTAACTCTGGATCAAGTGAAGCTAATAACATCCTTTCAATCTCTTTGAGGACCCCTCTGACACTAAAGGAGCAGTTACTAAATACTGCCAGAAATATTTAAAATTAGAACTATGCATCCAGAAGGAAAGAAGTAAATTTGAGGATAAAGTGGTCAGAAAGGTGGATCAACCCATGGTGTCACTTAAGTTACCACCCAATTCTTTGAGAGATTGAAAGTAACTGTTCTTATCTTACAAAGCTTTACACAACTAGACATGTAGCTTTAGAGGCAATTCAAAGTTCACTTATTCCTTTACCAATCCTAAAACTTCTCCTATTTATCTTAAAGTGCTAATAAATTATTGCTTTTAGGAAAACAAAGTCTTTCTTGGAGGAACCTGCATTCTTTCCTTGTCACTTAAAGTTATACATCTTATCATATTTTTAAAATGTAAACATAGCCCACAAACACCTAAGAAGGAGGAAACAAAAAAAAAAAAGAGGCCTTTTAAAAATACAAACTGCTAAAAGGCCTTTGTGACCAAACTCTAGCACAGCCTCCTTAATTCCAGGGACAAATTTAAATTTTAAAAATCTTCTCCACAAATATCAGTAACTGTAGGGTCCTTACATCGGTCTGTGTGTGTGACCAAATATATAGGTTGCAAATGTGAGATATTATCTCCATCTGCAGATAATATTGCCAAATAATCTGCAAAAGAGCTGTAGTTTGTTGGTGTGAAGACAAGCACTTGTAGGAATGGGCATTCTAAAACTCTCAGAAACTAACTAAAATGTTTTTCTTTTTTTTTTTTTTAATGTTTATTTATTTTTAAAAGACAGAGAATGAGAAGGGGAGGGGCAGAGAGAGAGGGAAACAGAGAATCTGAAGCAGTCTCCAAGCTCTGAGCTGTCAGCACAGAGCTTGACATGGGGTTCAAATCCATGAACTGTTGAGATCATGACCTGAGCCGAAGTTGGACGCTTAACTGACTGAGCCACCCAGGCACCCCTCAAATGTTTTTCAAGTTCATGTGATCTTGGAAAATACTCAGTTGTTGGTTTAATTTTAGAATAGACATATCTTTATAGTAATCAGCATTGAAACTAAAATTTTTATTCTGCTTGGGTTTACTTGAAGTTCAATAAGTTGATGTGGTCTCTGTTACAAACTTAAAAAGAAAAAAATATTCAGAGAATGACTTTGTTGTCTCATAAGGTTTTTATGGGTAATCCGAACATAATTAAGTACAGGTAAACTGAATATGTGTAAATAAAATTTAAAATTTCGGGTAAACTTTTAAGTAGTCTCACAAATCTTTTGTTTTAATTGAATTAAATTAAATTAACTAAAACCTTGAAACTTTGTTGAGTTAGGCTAAGTGATGAGTAAAGTTAAAATTAAATATTTAGATTATTTTCAAATAAAATACTAAAACATTAATTACTGAACATAGGTTTATCTAATTTTGGCTTCCTTATTGCAGAGACATTAAAGATAGATTTGGGTCTGTTAGTAAATATGCTTTTTTTTTTTTTAATGTTTATTTATTTTTGAGAGAGAGAGAGAGAGAGTGTGAGTGAGGAAGGGACAGAGAGAGAGGGAAACACAGAATCCGAAGCAGGTTCCAGGTTCTGAGCTGTCAGCACAGAGCCTGATGTGGGGCTTGAACTCACCAGCCGTGAGATCATGACCTGAGCAGAAGTCGGAAGCTTAACCAACTGAGCCACCCAGGCAACCTAATGTGTTTATGCTTTATTCAAAGACTGTATTTATTTACTGAAGAAGCACATGTTTATACAAATTATGAAATGTATTCATAAATTTGCAAATCCAAACAATGTTAGTTTAATAGTTGACAATTGCTTACTTATTAGTGTTAACTAGAAATTAAAATTTCTAAGAGTTCAGAAATCCAATAAATGTAAATAAGTACTGGAAATAATAAGGGAAACAACTCTGTACACAATGAAAGTAGGATGTGTGTTTTTGATAAAAAAAAAAAAAAAAAAAAGTATGAGGAGTACAGATGAATTTTTTTGTTATAGTTGTTGAGGGAAAGGAAAGTAATTTTGTCCTAAAGTGGTCCTGGTTGTTTAAAGAAGCAAAATATAGGGCAAAATCTAAATGTAAAAAAGAAAGTTGCAGGTTTGTGGAAAAGGAATCTTTGAAAAGGAATTTTAATGTGTGGTCAGGCTAGCTAAGACTGAAATAAATTTAATTAAAAATAAGTTTTAAAGTAAGTTGCTCCAAAATTAGAATTTGGTTTTCTCTCTGTTATAAAGACAAAGTTTTCTTGGATTACTGGTCTGCTCTTTATAAGAAATTGTAAAAGGGCTTTTTTTTTTTTCCTTAACCTTTTAACTAATCTGTCTAGAAAACAAAATTTTGGGTTTTGTCAAAATAATCTTCTATATCTTCTCAGGCCTTTGATTGCTTAAGAAAGCTAAACTCTCTACTAAGAAAGGCTAATTTTTGTTTGTTTTATTTTACATCTGTTTAACTTTCTGTACTTGCCTATGGTCTTTCACTGTCACCATGGGTAAGTGGATAATTAAGTATTGTTTTATAGTGACCTGGTCTTATTTGACCAAGTTTTGTGTTGGGTTTTTTTTTGTTTGTTTGTTTAGTTTTGTTTTTTTGTTTTTTGGTTTTTTTTGAGAGAGAGAGAGAGAGAGAGAGAGAGAGAGAGAGAGAGAGACAGCGTGAGTGAGCATGAGTGGGCGAGAGGGGCAGAGGGACTGAGAGAGACGATCTTAAGCAGGCTCCACACTCAGCACGGAGCCTGACATGGGGCTCAATCCCAGAACCCTGGGATCATGACCTGAGCTGAAATGAAGAGTCAGAAGCTCAACTTACTGAGCCACCCAGGTGCCCTTAAAACCCTTTCATTTTTTGATAAACTACCCAAATCAAATTCTAAGTGATGTCTTTCTGACCTGAAAGAAACTTTGGGATTTTTTTCCAGAGGGCCCCTGGGGCATTCTAAAGGATCTATTAAATTGATTAGGCTTAGTTGCTAGGTTAAATTACATGGGAAGCACTGTCAAATCAGAAGTAATACTAAGTTTATGTTGTATTTGTAAAACTGTGGCACACATGGAAAAAGCCCATTCTGCATCTGCAAAAAACCTGCCCCTCATTGCCAGACTTGTGACATGGCAGCAGCCTGTTCTCAAATCAGAGAAATTAAAGGGGGGTAAACAATGGCTGTAAAATAATAAACAGGGCTATAGGAAAACCAATACAACTACTTGGTTCTTCTTGGCTCCCTGGCAAGCCCCACTTTTTGGTTTTTGTATTCCTTCACCCACCACAGTGCATTTAAGAGGACTCAAATTATTGGGGCACCTGGGTGGCTCGCTCAGTCGGTTGAACGTCCGACTTCAGCTCAGGTCATGATCTCACAGTTTGTGGGTTTGAGCCCTGCATCAGGCTCTGTGCTGAGAGCTCAGAGCCTGGAGTCTGCTTTGGATTCTGTGTCTCATTCTCTCCCTGCCCCTCCCCCACTTGTGTTCTGTCTCTCCCTGTCTCTCAAAAATAAAAATGTAAAAAAAAAAAAAAATTTGTAAGAGGACTCAAATTATAAACAGACATTGATGGGAAAACTTCTACAATAATGCAAAAACAGTCTATTAGCAATATCTGGCTTATGAGGGCCACAATTATAGAAAAACTATTTTTGTTTCCAAAGGCCTCAGATCTATTCCTCTGTAGCCTTTAAGCACCTGTAGCTGGACTTCATTCAGCTGCCACTTAGTATGGTTATCAATATGTTCTTGTTATTATATATATATATGTTTTCTAGGCGGGTTGAAGCCTTTCCCTACAGCAAGGCTAATGCCCTCACATTGGCAAAGAAACGACTAGAAAATGTGTTTTCCACTGGGGTATAACTTTATATAATCTCCAGTGACTGAGGCACCTACTTCACGAAGGGCAAATCATAAGAGCTTTAATGAAAACCTTACAAACTTCATGGAATTTATCAGTACACAACCTTCTGGTGATCTCATGATAGTAGTATGACAGCCTACTGTTAAGTCTCTAATGTCTTATATTTAAGCCTGTCAGCAACAGCTTTAAAAAAGCCCTCCTGGGGGTGACTGGGTGGCTCAGTTGGTTAAGTGTCTAACTTTGGCTCATATCATGATTTCATGTTTTTGAGTTTGGATCCACATCGGGCTCTGTGCTGACAGCTAAGAGCCTGAAGCCTGCTTCAGATTCTGAGTCTCCCCCTCTCTCTGCCCCTCCCCGCTCACTCTTTCTCTCAAAAATAAACATTAAAAAATAAATAAATAAAAAATCTCTCCAGGATCCCAATTCAAAGCAATGTGTTAGCCACAGTCTAGAGACTGGTGACTGGGTATTCTAGAAACATCATAAGAGGAAGAAAGTGCTCACGCCCTATTGGAAGCAACCTTACCAAGTGCTTCTGACCATTAATAATGTTCTAAAACTAAAAGGTATTAAGCCTAGGATACACAGCTAAAGAAGGCTCCACCTGACACCTGCTCCTATACAGATGTTGGAAATCTCTGAATAAAACTGATGTAGAAGAGAAGTAGCTGACATCAAGGTAGACTGCTTTTGCCCAAGATGACAGATCAAGACTTCACACTTTAACTAAACATGAAATTATTTCTCCTTCTTTTCCTTTCCTTTACTCTGGCATTGGCCTAGAAAGATAACATCCTCAACTGTATCTCCCAGGCCACTGCTAAGGGGGCAACCTCTGGAATTTACAGCAAACTTTTATTTCAGGGTGGGAAAAAGGAAAAATGATTAATGTCATTGGCTGACTCCCCTAAATTTTCATCATGAGTCAAACAGGACCTGCCAGGAGGGTTTCATGATTCAAGATTCACTCCTTTTGGCAGGTCCCGGCTTCCCTGGTGAGTGATAAATGTAAATGAGACTTTGATCAGGAATTTTCCGTTAATTCTTGAAATCATTGCACAATCTACTGCTAAAATAGTAGCTGCCAATAAAGAACCCTAGACCCACAGCCAAAAGAGTTCTTGATTAATAGGATAGCTCTTAATTATTTTTTAGCTGAGCGAGGAGATGTGTGCTGTAGCCAACACCACATGCTATACCTGGATTAACACTTCCATGGAAGTTCAAACTTGATTACATAAAATCACTAAGCATGCCACTTTAAAGAATGACTCCTTCAGGAGGGTCTTATATGCTTATATGACTTGTGTGATTTTGATTTGGGTCTTAGGGACCATGGCTTCGAAGTACACGCTGAACATTGGGAATCTTCCTGTTTATAGTAATCATAATAATGTCCCTGCTTTACATGCTTTCAAAGCTTTACATGCATATGCACAGCCACTAACCACCAATTAGATGATCTCCCTAAAACTGAAATGGCAAAAGAACTAAGAAATGACCAACTTACAAATTGTGAATCTGTGAATATCAGAGGTTAAGAAAGTCATGACCTATCAATACCACACAAAGGAACAATGGTGAGAGCTTCAGAGCAGTAGCTGAAAGTGGCACTAATGACTTAAATTTTGGTCACATCTTAGTTAAGTTCAGAGTCTGATCAAAAGGGGATAATTGTTCAAAGAAACCCCACAGGCCCCCAAATGTCATCATGTAAAATAAGGCCTGAACTCAGTAAACCAAGACTCAATACCTAACAGAACTACAGTTTCAACCTGCCATTAAATGTAACCTTTAACCAGTCAACAAGGGAATTTCCCAGACAGCATTAGGAAATTTACTGATAGACCCTTTTTGATCCTCTTACAGGGGTGACCTTGCCTGAAATAATAAGTTCTTTACCAATAATTTCCTTCTTTCTCACCTTTCTTTTTCTGTAGCTCTTTGGAACTCTCCTCTACTTGCTGGATGGAATGCTGGGTGATTCATGAACCAATTAATAAAGTCAATTACATTTTTAACATTTACTCAGTTAAATTTTTCTTAACAGTTGAAACTTAAGACAGGGAAGAAAAAGGCCTTGGAGTAGCAAAAATTAGGAGTTTGAAGCAGATACTTAACTTAAAATAGTCTAAGATTTAAGTAAAGGGCCTAACTCATCTCAGTAGTTGATAACCTTGAGTAAATGAAAAAAGGTTAAATTATCCTTAGTATACAATGTTCGAAGACACAGAAATATATAGCAAGCATTTGAAACAAAAATCTTCCTTTCAAAATTGCTATGACAAAAAAAATTGGATGCTTGGCTGTCCTACAAACTTTGACTCTTAAGAAACATCTCCTTTCCTACAGACTTAAACACATAAAATTTTAAAATTCATTAACATGAAAATATTATCATTAAAAAGTATATTCTACTTTAACTTTATAAATTAGCATTAGCGCTTGAGAGAAAGAGAATGAGAATGAGATTAGAACTTAGGGGGAAAAATGCCAAAGACTGAATCATTCTGAAAACTTTTTGGATCACTTATGAGTAAAATTAGGTTAAGGTTAAGAAAGATACATACTTCACATGACTATAATATACAAGAAGAGGACACTAAGAATCTACAAAATATTTTTTAAAGCAATATAAGCCTTTTTGAATAAATATCATACAGAAACTCTACATTTGCAAAGCACAAAAGTGAGAGAGCCATGGCGGAGGTAAAGGAAGGAACTTAGAGCCCCACACTATGGATCTCAACCTCAACCACTAAACATATATCAGTGAAATAAACTAAATTTTCCTTTTTCAATGCTGTTTTTCTACTTACTTCCACAAGGCTTACTTCAAATCTGTTTCCTCCAGAAAGCCTTTGAACTTAATCAAGCTAAAATGGTTCCATCCACAAAAGTGCTGTAGAATTTATATTTGTAGAGGCACCTGGGTGGCTCAGTTGGTTAAGTGTCTGACTCTTGATTTCAGCTCAGGTCATGATCTCACGATTCATGGGTTCGAGCCCTGCATCGGGCTCTGTGCTGACAGCTCAGAGCCTTGAGCTTGCTTCAGATTCTGTGTCTCCTGATCTCTCTCTGTCCCCCACTCCCCCGGTCCCAGGCCCTTGCTCTGTTTCTGCCTCAAAAATAAATAAACATAAAAAATGTTTTAAAAATAAACGAATAAAAATGTTTTTTGGTCCAGCAGCCAGGAACACAGCAGTCAGTGTGCACCACACCCAGCCACAGCACTTGGCCACACTGTGGCCAACTGCATCCCACCAGTCACACGTGTGCACCTGGAGCCCTTGCAGTGCTTCAGAGAATCCAGCACAGGACTAGTGGCTCAGCGCAAATTGTGCTAACACTGCAGCCCTGCTTCCAAGTCCCCAGCAGGCATGCACCCTCAGAGCTGGCCTGCCTGGGTCCCACCTGCACCGCAGAGACCAAGCACAGCCCACGACAGACAGAGTCAAAGCAGATTATTAAAGGAAAAGTGACACACACAAAACAGCAGGGCATAAGAAATACACATAGGACGCTCTCCTGAGGTGCCAGGTTCTGGTGAAAAGGGGAACACTGCACTGCGGGGCACTCAAAGACTTTTCTTCAGTCACTACCAATCAACAGCGGAAGACAGAAACAGATACAATGAGGCAGGCAGGCAGACAAAATGAGGAGACAGAGAAATTTATCCCAAATGAAAGAACAGGACAAAGCCACAGCCAGAGATCCAAGCAAAACAGATCTAAGTAATAGTGACTAACAGAGAACTTAAAGCAAATGATCAGAAGGATATTCACTGGATCAACTGGGAATTATTCCCTGGGTTGCAAAGGTGGTCCAAAATTTATAAATCAATTAACATGATTCATCATATCAATGCAGAAAAAGCATTTGACAAAGTACAGCATCCGTTCATGATAAAAGAAAAAAACAAAAAACCCTTCACAGGGTGTCTGGGTGGCTCAGTTGCTGATGAGCCCGACTTTGGTTAAGGTTATGATCTTGCGGTTCATGGGTTCGAGCCCCCATCAGGCTCTGTGCTGACAGCTTGAAGCCTGGAGCTTGCTTCAGATTCTGTGTCTCCCTCTCTCTCTGTCCCACCCCACCCCCTTCCTCTAGCTCTCAAAAATAAAACATTAAAAAATTTTTTTTAAAAACCTTCACAAATAAAGTTTAGAGGGAACATACCTCAACATAATAAAAGCCACATATGAAAAACCCAAAGCTAACATCATCCTCAATGGGGAAGAACTAAGAGGTTTTGCCTAAGGTCAGTAACAAGACTGATGTCCACTCTCTCTACTATTCAACATACTAGCGGAAGTCTTACTCACAGCAATTGGATAACAGAAAGAAACACAAGGCATCCAAATTGGTAAGAAAGAAGTAAAACCTTCACTATTTCACAGATGACATGATTTGCAGATGGCATGACATGATGAAGAAAACCCAAAACACTCCACTAAAAAATGCTAAAATTAATAAACAAATTCAGTAAAGTCACAGGATACAAAGTTACCACACAGAAATCTGTTGCATTTCTGTATACTAATGATGAAGCAGCAGAATGATAAACTGAGAAAAAAAAATTCCATTTACAACTGCACCAAAAATAATAAGATACTTAGGAATAAACCTAACTAAACAGATTAAAGACCTGTACTCTGAAAACTATAAATCCCTGATGAAAAACATTAAAGACTATGCAAAGAAATGGAAAGAAATTCCACGCTCATGGAATGGATGAACAAAGATTCTTAAAATGCGTACACTACCCAAAGCAATGCATACATTTATTTAATGGAATGTCTATCAAAATACCAATAGCATTATTCACATAACTAAAATAAAGAATTCTAAAATTTTTATGGAACCACAAAAGATCCCAAATAGCCAAAGCAATCTTGAAAATGAAAAGCAAAGCTGAAAGCATCATAATTCTGAACTTCAACTTATGTTATAAAGCTATAGTAATCACGAGTATGATACTGGCACAAAAATAGGCACACAGATCAACAGAATAGCAAATCCAGAAATAAACCCACAATCATATGGTCAATTAATCTTCAACAAAGCAGGAAAGAATATCCACTGGGTAAAGAAAGTTACTTCAACAAATGGTGTCGGGAAAACTAAATAGCAAAATAACATAACATGTTATTTTGCATGCATAACATGCAAAATAATGAAAGTAAACTACTTTCTTACACCATACACAAAAATAAACTCAAGGGCACCTGGGTGGCTCAGTTGGTTAAGCGCCCGATTTTGGCTCAGGTATGATCTCAGAGCTCGTGAGTTCGAGCCCTGCATCAGGCTCTGTGCTGACAGCTCAGAGCCTGGAACCTGCTTCAAATTCTGTGTCTCCCTCTCTCTGTCCCTCCCCTGCTTGCACTCTGTCCCTGTCTCTCTCTCTCAAAAATAAACATTAAAAAAAAAAAAAAACTCAAAATGGATTAAAGATCTGAATGTGAGACCTGAAACCATAAAAATCATAGAGGAGAGCACAGGCAGTAATTTTTTTGACCCTGACCATAGCAACTTTTTTCTAGGTATGTCTCTTGAGGCAAGGGAAACAAAAGCAAAAATACGTTATTGGGACAACATGAAAATAAAAAGCTTTTGCACAGGGAAGGAAACAATCAACAAAACTAAAATGCAACCTACAGAATGGGAGAAGATATGTGCAAATGATATACTGGATAAGGAGTTAGTATCCAAAGTATATAAGCTTAACACCCCAAAAACAATCCAATTAAAAACTGGGCAGAAGACATGAAAAGACATTTCTCCAAAGAAGACACAGAGATGGCCAACAGACACATGAAAAGATGCTCACCATCTCTTATCATCAGGGAAACCCAAATCGAAACTACAATGAGGTATCATCTCACTCACATGTGTCAGAATGGCCAAAATCAACAACACAAGAAACAGGAGGTGTTGGCAAGAATGTGGAGAAAAAGCACCCTCTTGTACTGCTGTTGGGAATGAAAACTGGCGCAGTCACTGTGGAAAACAGTATGGAGGTTCCTCAAAAAGTTAAAAATAGAACTACCTTATGATCCAGCAATTGCACTACTAAGTATTTACTCAAAGAATACAAGAACACTAATTCAAAGGTTTGCATGTACCCCTATGTACATGCATTATTTACAACAGCCAAATTATGGAAGCAGCTTGAGCATCTATTAATTGATGAATGGATAAAGAAGATGTAGTATATGTGTATGCGTATATGTATGTAAAAATAATTATATATAAATGTAACAGAGTATTACTCAGCCATAAATATGAATGAAATCTTCCCATTTCCAACAACATGGATAGAGCTATAGAACATAATGCTAAGTGAAAGCAGTCAGAGAAAGGCAAATACCATATGATTTCACTCATAAGTGGAATTTAAGAAATCAAGCAAACAAGTAAAGGGATAAAAATAAGAGAAAGAGAAATCAAGAAACAGACTCTTAAGTATAGAGAACAAACTGATAGTTATAAGAGGGGAGGGGTTATTAGGTGATGGGGATTTAGGAGTGCACTTGTGATGAGCATAGGGTAACGTCTGAAAGTGTTGAAGTATTACATCATATACCTGAAACAATATAATACTCCATATTAACTAACAAGAATTAAACTAAAAACTTAAAAACATTTTTTAAATAAAAAATAAATAACTTTGGAGCTTTTATGTATATTCAGAATTATTGTTCAACTCCCCATGCAGCTGTAGCCCCTTTGGGCTCTAAAAATCTGTGGAACTTAACCCATTATTAGAAAAGGAAAAGCAGATTATGGTGTGATAATTTTAACCACTTGTCCTGATTTTAAATATTTTCTATTCATTAAGAACATTCCATTTAGTAAAAAATGGTGAGGCAGAAATGTTTGCAATGTGTTCCTTGCAATGAATATACTTGGAAGTGTTGATGTACAATAATGATGCCTTAAGGTTAGATAATGGAAGCAGTGCCTTTCAAACGCTTATGTTAATTGTAAACATTAAATTCCGAAAGAGAATTTGTGTATGATTCTATTTCACCATTGCTGTCACCTCTGCTTTTCAATTTGAATTTTTACAAGATGATTGAGAGAACATTGTAATAACCCAGCTGTATGAAACAGCAAGAGGCCTGAACAAAATTACATCAGGTTCCAAAGAAATCAGGGTAAACTTCTTTAAAACTAAAAATGCAACCAATTGCATTCATACTTTGTTAGTGTTCTAGACAAAAAATTTCAGACTAAAGGATGACCTAAAGGAAAGCAAATAGACTGTATGCTAGATATTTTAAGAAAGTGTTTTAAAAGATATCCAAACCCAAAACCCACTCTAAGTTACTAAGTTACCTCCATTCCTAGAATAAGGAAAAGTGGATAGCAGTAGGCTGTGGACCTGATTTCAAGTAGTGGTGACTGGTAGACAAGATATCTCTCTTGTCCAAATAAAAAGCTATTTCTTGATGAGTTCTAATGGTTTTAAGTCAATGACAACAAAAACATTAATAAGACAAAAGAAGTTATCTTTCTCATTCATTCATTCATTCATTCAGCATTAATAAGAAATCTATTCCTCAGATACTATTAGGTAAACATGGCTTGAATACTAGGAGTTCCCATCTACGGGCAAGAAATAGAAGAGTACAGAACATAATTCAAACTACAGTAGAAGTGGGGCACCTGAGTGGCTCAGTTAAGTGTAGGACTTCAGCTCATGTCATGATCTCAGGTTCGTGGGTTTGAGCCCCATGTGAGGCTTTGTGCTAACAGGTCAGAGCCTGGATCCTGCTTTAGATTCTGTGTTTCCTTCTCTCTCTATCCCCCCTACTTGGCCTCTGTCTCTCAAAAATAAAAAAATGATAAAAATTTCAAACCACAAAAGTAAAAGCAAAGATCAAAGATGAAACAAGAGGCAACAAGGATGGATACAAAAGAAAAGATATCTGAATAGTGCTTTGAATGGTGATTTTATTAGATGATGTTGGGGAGAGAGTGGAATACAGAAGGAAAGGCATTCATCCGAAAAATAACAATGTAGGGGCACCTAGGTGGCTCAGTCGGTTGAGCATCTGATTTCAAATGAGGTCATGATCTTCCAGTTCATGAGACCAAGCCCTGCATGGGGTTTGCTGCTGTCAGTGCAGAGCCCAAATCAGATCTTCTGTCCCCCTCTCTGTCTGCCCCTCCCCCATTCTCTCTCTCTCAAAAATAAACAAACATTGAAAAACTAAATAAAAAGAACAACATATATAGAGATATCACAGCATAAAAAGTTATGGTGTTTAGGAATAGGAGAAAACGATAAAGGAATATCTGAGAGATATTCTTCTGTTTCTTACATAAGTAAGATTACATAAATAATCTCATGGGAAAAGTATTATTCCCTACTTTATATAAGAAAACTGAGACTCAGATCATCCTGTCCAATATGATATATATATATATATATATATATATATATGAATACATATATTCATCAAATGAATATATTCATTTGATCTGAACATTTTCCCAGAGAAGACATATAGATGGGCAAGAGGTACATGAAAAGGCACACAACACTAATCATCAGGAAAATGCAAATCAAACCTACAATGAGATATCACCTCACAACTGTAATAATGGCTATTATCAAAAAGATAAGAAATAGTACTGGTGAAGACATAGAAAAAAGAGAACGCTGTGCCCTGCTGGTGGGAATGTATACTGATGCAGCCTCCATGGAAAACAGCATGAAGCTTCTTCCTCAAAAGACTAAAAACAGAACTACTACGTGATCTAGCAATTCAGCTTTTGTTTATTTATGCAAAGGGAACATAAACACTAACTCTAAAAGATATATGCACTTCCTTGTTCATTGGAGCATTAATTACGATAGTCAAGACATGAAAGCAAAGTATACATCAATGAATAAAGAAAATATGGTATACACACACGCACACGTGTGCACGCACGCGCGCGCGCACACACACACACACACACACACACAGTGGAACATTATTCAGCCATAAAAAAGAAGGAAATCTTGCATTACCAATATGGACAGATCTGGAGGGAATTATGCAGAGTGAAATAAGTTAGGCAGAGGAAAGCAAAAACCATATGATCTCACTTAATATGTGGATTCTAAACAAAACAAAACAAAACAAAACAACCAAAGTCATACATACAAAGAAGAGATTAGTGGGTGCCAGAGGTGAGGGTGTTGGGGGTTGACAAATGGGTAAAGGGAATCAAAAGTACAAAATTCGAGTTATCAAATACATAAGTAATGGGGATATAATTTATAGCATGGTGACTATAGTTAATAATACTATACTGCATTTTAGAAAGTTGCCAAGAGAGTAGATCTTAAAAGTTCTCATCACAAGAAAAAAAAATTTAATTATGTATGGTGATAGATGTTAACTTATTGTGGTGATGTTTTTCAACATAGGCAAATATCGAATATTATGTTATATACCTGGAACTAATATAATGTTATATGTCAATTATGTATCAATTAAAAAAACAGTGACAAAATCAAAAACATTCTAAATTAATGGAGAGATATTCTGTGTTCAGAGACTAAAGACTCAACATTGTTAAGGTTTTTTCCAAATTTGATCTATAGATCTTACAGTTTCTTGAAACTGGATCTATAAATTTATGCCATTCTAATAAAAATCCTAATAAGCTATTTCGTAGAGAATGACAAACTGATTCAAAAGTTTATTGGAAAGGCAAAGGACCCAGAAGAGCCAACAGAGTACTCAAAAAGATAGATAAAATTTGGGGATTCATATTACCTGATTTCAAGAATTATTATAAGTTTACAGTAATCAAGACGCCGTGGTGTGGTTTAAGAACAGACACTTATCAGTGGAACAAGAGAGAGCCCAGAAATAGACCCATACAAATAAAGTCAACTGATCTTTGGCAAAGAAGCAAAGGCAATCCAATGGAGAAAGGATAGTACTCTTTTCAAGAAATGGTGCTGGAACACTGGACACCCATAGTCAAATGAACAACAACAAAAAAGAATCTAAGACTCAGACCTTAAACCCTTCACAAATATTAACTCAAAATGAATCACAGACCTAAGTGTGATTCTCAAGTATTAAACCCCTAGAAGGTAAAATAGGAGAACATCTAGGGGATGTTGGATTTGGCAATGAGATAAAAAACCAACAGGACAATCAATGAGAAAAAATTGACAAGTTAGACTTAAAGTTACAAGCTTATGCTCAGTGAAAGACATTTTTAAGAGAATGAAAAGACAAGTCACAAATTGGGAGAAAATATTTGCAAAACACAAATCTGATAAGGGATTTGGACTTAAAATAGACAAAGAAATTTTAAAACTCAGTAACAGAAAAGAAACAATCCAGTTTTTAAAAAAATGAGGAGGGGCGCCCGGGGGGCTCAGTCGGTTAGGCATCCGACTTCAGCCCAGGTCATAATCTCACAGTTGTGAGTTTGAGCCCCACGTTGGGCTGTGTGCTGACAGCTCAGAGAATGGAGCCTGCTTCAGATGCTGTGCCTCTCTCTGCCCCTCCCCTGCTTGTGCTCTGTTTCTCTCTCAAAAATAAAATAAACATTAAAAACAGTTTTTTAATTGGGAAAAGAACTGAACGGAGATTGCACAAAAAATATAGAGATGGCATGTAGATATATGAAAGGATGCTTAACATCATGTCATTAGAGAATCACAAGTTAAAACAAAAAGGTGACACTACTACACCCAATAGAATGGCTAAAATTAAAAAAAAATTTTTTTTAACTTGACAATACTTTTAGAATGCTCTTGTTAGGCATTCTACTGCTAGCATTCTACTAGCATTCATTCCTAGTAGAAATACAAAATGGGGGGTGCTTGGGTGGCTCACCTGATTAAGTGTTTGACTCTTGATATTGACTCAGGATGTGATCTTGTGATCATGAGACTGAGCCCCATGTCAGGCTCTGCCCTGAGAATGAAGCCTGCTTGGGATATTCTCTCTCTCTCTCTCTCTCTCTCTCTCTCCTTTTCTGTGTTTCCCACAAAAGATACACTGAAGTCCTAACACCCCAGTACATCTGGATGTGACATTTGGATATAGGGTCATTGGACATGCAATTAGATAAGAGGATGTCATATTGGAGTACGGTGAGCCTTTAATCCAATCCAATCTGACCAGTATCCTTATAAAAGGAAAAGAGACACAAACAGGAAGAACAGCATAGGTAGGGATTGAAGTGATGGATCTATAGGCCCAGAAACACCAAGGATTGTGGATCATCATCTGAAGCTAGAAAAGAGGCACCACACATATTCTCCCTCACAGCACTCAGAAAGAACCAAGCCTCCTGACATATTGATTTCAGAACTGTGAGAAGAATAAATTTCTGTTGTATTAAGCCAATGAGCTTGTGATACTTCCTTATGGCAGCTCTAGGAAACTAACATACTGTATAATCCAACAAGTGCACCCCTAGATAACTACCCAACTGATTTAAAAACTTATCTAAACAAAAACCTGTATGTTAACAGTAACAGCAGCTTTATTCATCATTGTCAAAGACTGGAGGCAGCTAAGATATCTCTTTATCTTGGTGATAAAACTGTATACATCCATATAATGAAATATTACTATCATAAAAAGAAAAACCTATCAAGCCACAAAAAGACATGGATGAATCTTAAATGCATATGGCTAAGTGAGAAAAGCCAGTCTGAAAAAGCAGAACTGTGTCCTTCCAATTATATGACATTCTAAAAAAGGCAAAACAATAGTTGTTAAACATATGCGTGGCTGTCTGAGCTATTGGCTTGGGGGGATTAAGTAAATGAAGTGCAGGGTACTGTCTAAGGCAGTACAACTATTCTGTATGGTACTGTAATGGTGAATACAAGCCATCAAACATTTGTGAAGTCCACAGAACTTTATATTACAAAGGGTAAACTTCAGTGTCCACAAATAATTAAAATATAAGATAGGTGGTCACGAGATACCATGATGGAATGTAGAATGTGATCAAAGAATTAAAATGTATTACAAATATATGAAACAATCCTCCCTGAAGAAAGAGGAATAAGATGCTAATATTAGAAGTGAGTGGAATCTGTAAGAATAAATGCAAAAGGAACTGTACATAAGCATTGTACTCTAGTTGACAATTTTCTTTCTCACAGTGTACAGGTTAACGATACTGAAATCACCATACCTATGTACTGGAATTGAACGATTAAGTAAACGGATGACAGATGGGAGGAGCCAAGATACTCACTGATGGAGTTGGGCGTTACACAAGGTCAAGGGGCAGAGGTTAGAATGATCCATGTGGTCATCAGTTAGAGGTGGAGACGTAAGTGTGACCTGGTGTTTAGCTTAATTACAGGTACGAATGGTTACATATACATATATTTATAAATATGTGTATGTATGTGTGTATACACACATACACACACACTTCTCCTTGCTCTATCAGCTAAGAGGATCCAGAAGAAATGACACCCCAGTAGATATGAATACACCAGTCCCTAGATCCTAGATATAACATCAATAACAAGAAACCAGGATTTCTTGGAGAAATGGCTGATATGGGGACTAGGGCAAGAAATATATGAGATGAGCCTGGAGTATCTTGTAGTACTAGAAAGTAAGAAAGTATTCAAAATATAAAAGAAAACCCTCCAAGAAAATGCAACCCCAAACAAAACATCCCACAATGAAGGAGGTTTGTCAAAGGACATAGGAGTGAATTAAAGAGCTCCCTCTGACCAAAAAACAATTTGAGCAACAAGAAAAACATAAAATAGTATTAGGTAATAACCCAAAACATAAAAATGAATATCTAGGAGTCCATATTGATGTAAACAATGATAAAATGAATGCATGAATGAATGAATTCCAAATTTACTCTGCCTTTAAGGAAATGAAGTATAACTCCCTATTCCTTAATTATGGGCCGCATATCGTTACTTTCTTTCAAAAAATATAGTATGGAAAGGGAGGAAAAAAATCATAACTTTACAGCGGAGAAATATAACAAACTGTATCAAGACAGGAGATCTATAGTGAAAATTCATATTGACAGTACGTACCCTTGAGCTAACATGATGACAATAGCCCTATCTCTGTGGTCGTCCTCCCCAAAACACATTACCCTAGTGTGATGGTGAGGAAAATAGCAGACAAATGCCAATTACGGGTCATTCCATAAAATACTGCACCATTAATTCTAAAACTGTAAAGGACTTCAAAAACAAGAAAAGTCTGAGAAACTGACACAAACAACAGATGCCTAAAGAGACATGACTACTAAATGCAATGTGTATCTGGATGAAATCCGGGAACAGAAAAAGAACATTAGAGAAAAACTGAAGAAACCTAAGTATGGTCTTTTTTTTTTTTATATATATACAAAATTTATTGTCAAATTGGTTTCCATACAACACCCAGTGCTCATCCCAACAGGTGCCCTCCTCAATACCCATCACCCACCCTCACCTCCCTGCCACCCCCCATCAACCCTCAGTTTGTTCTCAGTTTTTAAGAGTCCCTTATGTTTTGGCTCCCTCCCTCTCTAACCTCTTTTTTTTTTCCCTTCCCCTCCCTCATGGTCTTCTGGTAAGTTTCTCAGGATCCACCTAACAGTGAAAACGTATGCTATCTCTCTTTGTACGACTTATTTCACTTAGCATAACACTCTCCAGTTCCATCCACATTGCTTCAAAAGGCCAGATTTCGTTCGTTCTCATTGCTACATAGTATTCCATTGTGTATATAAACACAATTTCTTTATCCATCCATCAGTTGATGGACATTTAGGCTCTTTCCATAATTTGGCTATTGTTGAAAGTGCTGCTATAAACATTGGGATACAAGTGCCCCTATGCATCAGTACTCCTGTATCCCTTGGGTAAATTCCTAGCAGTGCTATTGCTGGGTCATAGGGTAGATCTATTTTTAATTTTGCGAGGAACCTGTTTTCCAGGTTCCTCTGGAACTGTTTTCCAGGGCGGCTGCACCAGTTTGCATTCCCACCAACTGTGCAAGAGGGTTCCCATTTCTCCACATCCTTGCCAACATCTATAGTCTCCTGATTGATCATTTTGGCCACTCTGACTGGCATGAGGTGGTATCTGAGCGTGGTTTTGATTTGTATTTCCCTGATGAGGAGTGACGTTGAGCATCTTTTCATGTGCCTGTTGGCCATCTGGATGTCTTCTTTAGAGAAGGGTCTACTCATGTTTTCTGCCCATTTCTTCATTGGATTATTTGTTTTTCGGGTGTGGAGTTTGGTGAGCTCTTTATAGATTTTGGATACTAGCCCTTTGTCTGATAATGTCATTTGCAAATATCTTTTCCCATTCCGTTGGTTGCTTTTAGTTTTGTTGATTGTTTCCTTTGCAGTGCAAAAGTTTTTTATCTTCATGAGGTCCCAATAGTTCATTTTTGCTTTTAATTCCCTTGTCTTTGGGGATGTGTCAAGTAAGAAATTGCTGCGGCTGAGGTCAGAGAGGTCTTTTCCTGCTTTCTCCTCTAGGGTTTTGATGGTTTCCTGTCTCACATTCAGGTCCTTTATCCATTTTCAGTTTATTTTTGTGAATGGTGTGAGAAAATGACCTAGTTTTATCCTTCTGCACATTGCTGTCCAGTTCTGCCAGCACCATTTGTTAAAGAGACTGTCTTTTTTCCACTGGATATTCTTTCCTGCTTTGTCAAAGATTAGTTGGCCATACTTTTATGGGTCTAATTCTGGGGTTTCTATTCTATTCCATTGGTCTATGTGTCTGTTTTTGTGCCAATACCATGCTGTCTTGATGATGACAGCTTTGTAGTAGAGGCTAAAGTCTGGGATTGTGATGCCTCCTGCTTTGGTCTTCTTCTTCAAAATTACTTTGGCTATTCGGGGCCTTTTGTGGTTCCATATGAATTTTAGGATTGCTTGTTCTAGCTTCGAGAAGAATGCTAGTGCAATTTTGATTGGGATTGCATTGAATGTGTAGATTGATTTGGGTAGTATTCACATTTTATCAATATTACTCTTCCAATCCATGAGCACGGAATGTTTTTCCATTTCTTTATATCTTCTTCAATTTCCTTCATAAGCTTTCTATAGTTTTCAGCATACAGATCTCTTACATCTTTGGTTAGGTTTATTCCTTGGTATTTCATGCTTCTTGGTGCAATTGTGAATGGGATCAGTTTCTTTATTTGTCTTTCTGTTGCTTCATTATTAGTGTATAAGAATGCAACTGATGTCTGTACATTGATTTTGTATCCTGTGACTTTGCTGAATTCATGTATCAGTTGTAACAGACTTTTAAGGTGGAGTCTATCGGGTTTTCCTGGTATAATATCGTGTCATCTGCAAAAAGTGAAAATTTGACTTCATCATTACCAATTTTGATGCCTTTGATTTCCTTTTGTTGTCTGATTGCTGATGCTAGCACTTCCAACACTATGTTAAACAACAGCCGTGAGAGTGGACATCCCTGTCATGTTCCTGATCTCAGGGGGAAAGCTCTCAGTTTTTCCCCATTGAGGATGATATTCGCTGTGGGCTTTTCATAAATGGCTTTTATTATGTTTAAGTATGTTCCTTCTATCTCGACTTTCCTGATGGCTTTTATTAAGAAAGTATGCTGAATTTTGTCAAATGCTGTTTCTGCCTCGATTGACAGGATCATATGGTTCTTATCTTTTCTTTTATTAATGTGATGTATCACATTGATTGATTTGTGAATGTTGAACCAGCCCTGCAGCCCAGGAATGAATCCCACTTGATCATGGTGAATCATTCTTTTTATATGCTGTTGAATTCCATTTGGTAGTATCTTATTGAGAATTTTTGCATCCATATTCATCAGGGATATTGGTCTGTAGATCTCTTGTTTTTACTGGGTCTCTGTCTGGTTTAGGAATCAAAGTAATGCTGGCTTCATAGAATGAGTCTGGAAGTTTTCCTTCCCTTTCTATTTTTTGGAACAGCTTGAGAAGGATAGGTATTATCTCTGCTTTAAATGTCTGCTAGAATTCCCCTGGGAAGCCATCTGGTCCTGGACTCTTATTTGTTGGGAGATTTTTGATAACTGATTCAATTTCTTCGCTGGTTATGGGTCTGTTCAAGTTTTCTATTACTTCCTGTTTGAATTTTGGAAGGGTGTGGGTGCTTAGGAATTCGTCCATTTCTTCCAGGTTGTCCAGTTTGTTGGCATATAATTTTTCATATATTCCCTGATAATTGCTTGTATTTCTGAGGGACTGGTTGTAATAGTTCCATTTTCATTCATGATTTTATCTATTTGGGTCCTCTCCCTTTTCTTTTCGAGAAGCCTGGCTAGAGGTTTATCAATTTTGTTTATTTTTTCAAAAAACCAACTCTTGGTTTCATGGATCTGTTCTACAGTTTTTTTAGATGCTATATTGTTTATTTCTGCTCTCATCTTTATTATTTGTGTTCATCTCCTGTTTGGAGTGTCTTTGCTGTTCTGCTTCTATTTCCTTTAGGTGTGCTGTTAGATTCTGTATTTTGGATTTTTCTTGTTTCTTGAGATAGGCCTGGATTGCAAAGTATTTTCCTCTCAGGACTGCCTTCACTGCATCCCAAAGCATTTGGATTGTTGTATTTTCATTTTCGTTTGTTTCCATATATTTTTAATGTCTTCTCTAATTGCCTGGTTGACCCACTCATTCTTTAGTAGAGTGTTCTTTAACCTCCATGCTTTTGGAGGTTTTCCAGACTTTTTCCTGTGGTTGATTTCAAGTTTCATAGCATTGTGGTCTCAAAGTGTGCATGGTATGATCTCAATTCTTTTATACCTATGAAGGGCTGTTTTGTGACCCAGTATGTGATCTATCTTGGAAAATGTTCCATGTGCACTAGAGAAGAAAGTATATTGTTGCTTTGGGATGCAGAGTTCTAAATATATCTGTCAAGTCCATCTGATCCAATGTATCATTCAGGGCCCTTGTTTCTTTCTTGATCATGTGTCTCGATGATCTATCCATTGTTGTAAGTGGGTATTAACGTCCCCTGCAATTACCACATCTTATCAATAAGGTTGCTTACTTTTGTGATTGTTTTATATATTTGGGGGCTCCTGTATTTGGCACATAGACATTTATAATTGTTAGCTCTTCCTGATGGGCAGTCCCTGTAATTATTATATAATGCCCTTCTTCATCTCTGGTTACAGCCACTCATTTAAAGTCTAGTTTGTCTGATATAAGTATGGCTACTCCAGCTTTCTTTTGACTTCCAGTAGCATGATAGATAGTTCTCCATCCCCTCACTCTCAATCTGAAGGTGTTCTCAGGTCTAAAATGAGTCTCTTGTAGACAGCAAATAGATGGGTCTTGTTTTGTTTTGTTTCCATTCTGATTCCCTATGTCTTTTGGTTGGAGCATTTAGTCCATTTACATTCAGTGTTATCATAGAAAGCTATGGGTTTAGAGTCACTGTGATGTCTGTAGGTTTCAGGCTTGTAGTGATGTCTCTTGTACTTTGTGGTCCTTGCAACATTTCACTCACAGAATCCCCCTTAAGATCTCTTGTAGGGCTGGTTTAGCGGTGATGAATTCTTTCAGTTTTTGTTTGTTTCGGAAGACCTTTATCTTTCCTTCTCTTTTGAATGACAGACTTGCTGGATAAAGGATTCTCGGCTGCATATTTTTTCTGCTCATCACACTGAACATTTCCTGCCATTCCGTTCTGGCCTGCCAAATTTCAGTAGATAAATCTGCCACTAGTCTTATTGGTCTCCCTCTATATGTTAGAGCGTGTTTATCCCTAGCTGCCTTCAGAATTTTCTCTTTATCATTGTATTTTGCCAGTTTCACTATATGTCGTGCAGAAGGTCGATTCAAGTTACGTATGAAGGGAATTCTCTGTGCCTCTTGGATTTCAATGCATTTTTCCTTCCCCAGATCAGGGAAGGTCTCAGCTATCATTTCTTCAAGTACACCTTCGGCCCCTTTCTCTCTTCCTCTTCTGGAATTCCTATGATACGGATATTGTTACGTTTCATTGCATCACTTAGTTCTCTAATTCTCCCCTCATACTTCTGGTTTTTTATCTCTTTTTCTCAGCTTCCTCTTTTTCCATAATTTTATCTTCTAATTCACCTATTCTCTCCTCTGCCTCTTGAATCCAAGCTGTGGTCGCCTCCATTTGACTTTGCACCTCATTTATAGCATTTTTTAGCTCCTCATGACTGTTTCTTAGTCCCCTCATCTCTGTAGCAATAGATTCTCTGCTGCTGTCCTCTATACTTTTTTCAAGCCCAGCAATTAATTTTATGACTATTATTCTAAATTCTTGTTCCGTTATATTGCTTAAATCGTTTTTGATCAATTCGTTAGCTGTCGCTACTTCCTGGAGTTTCTTTTGAGGAGAATTCTTCCGTTTCGTCATTTTGGGTAGTCCCTGGAGTGGCGCAGAACTGCAGGGCACTTCCCCTGTGCTGTCTGGAATAACTTGTGTTGGTGGGTGGGGCCGCACTCAGACCTGATGTCTGCCCCCAGCCCACCGCTGGGCCACAGTCAGACTGGTGCATACCTTACCTTCCCCTCTCCCAGGGGCAGGACTCACTGTGGAGTGGTGTGGACCCTGTCTGGGCTACTTGCACACTGTCAGGCTTGTGGTGCTGCTTTGATGGGATCTGGCGTATTAGTGAGGGTGCAGGTGTGGATCCACAAGGTGCACAGGGGCGGGAATGGAAGGCTTACCTCGCTTTGCCGTTGGTGGTCCCCTGAGGGAGGGGCCCTGCAGCACCGGGAGGGACACAGGCAGACCCTTTGGAGGGATGGATCCACAGAAGCACAGCGTTGGGTGTTTGTGTGGTGCAAGCAAGTTTGGTGACAGGAACTGGTTCCTTTTGGGATTTTGGCTGAGGGATAGGAGAGGGTTATGGTGCTTGCCAGCATCTTTGTTCCCCTGCTGAGCTCTGTCTTCCTGGTCTCAGCAATTCTCCCTCCTGGTTTCCTCTTGCCCTCTCTGCTCTCTGAGAGCAGAGCTGTTGACTTGTAACATTCCAGATGTTAAGTCCCGCTGACTGCCAGAACTCACACAGTCCGGCCCCTCCGCTTTTGCAAGCCCGACTCGGGGGCTCTGCATTGCCGGGCAGGTTACCCCTCCACCGCCTGGCTCCCTCCCTCCAGTCCATGTAGCACAGCCTCTCCGCCCTTCCTACCCTCTTCAGCGGGCCTCTTGTCTACGCTTGGCTCTAGAGAGTATGTTCTGCTAGTCTTTGGTGGTTTTCTGGGTTATTTAGGCAGATGTGGGTGGAATCTAAGTGATCAGCAGGACGAGGTGAGCCCAGGGTCCTCCGACGCCGCCATCTTCTCTCCAAACTTACTTTTTAAAGAGAAGTATGGTCTTTAGTTAATCATAACACATGAATATCGGTTCATTAACTAAGACACATATACCACACTAATCTAAGACAATAATAGGGGATTGGATATGGAGTATACAAGAACTCTCTGTACTATCTTTATAATAATTCTGTATTTAAAACCTAAACAATTCTAAAAATCTAAAATAAAAAATTATTTTCAAAAAAGGACATAAAAAATAATAAGGTAGCATTAGAAATAAGGAAGGAAAGAGGCAAATAATACCTTTTTAAAGGAATACATACAGTCTCACCAGCACAAAATTTTTAGGCTATCACCATCATTCTAATATTCAGCTTCATTCACTTGAGCCCTTGTATTCTGAAGATTCTTCTGACCTCAAGAATCCTGTTTCTAAATATACAAAGTCTGGCACCTAGACATTCTGTATAGAATAGTAATTGATAGACTTGGTGGCTGGACTACTTAAGGTCAAATATTTCAGGTCCTAGCACATACTGGCTGCAAATTCTTGGGCAATTTGCTTAACTTCTCTGTGCCTCAGCTATCTCATCTATATAAGGAGAATAATAATAGTAATAGCAATAATACTAATACCATTACCCCACCCCATAGGGTTGTTGTGAGGATGAACTAAATTAATATACATAAAGCATTAGAACACAACCTGGCACATAGAGTTAGTTAAGTGCTAACTCTTTAACCAGTTCATTCATTCAACAAAAATGCATCAATACAGGAAGAGCTCAAGGAGACAGTGTAATTCAGCTTGGAACTGGTAAATGAAAACTAAGATTTATAGATACCAATGGAATCAAAACTGCCATCTCAGCTTACTTCATCAAATGTAGGTAGGCTTATAGAAAAGGAAAACTAAAATTCTTCATGTCTATTTTGATTTCTTAGTCCTCGAACCTATAAAGTTAATATTGGCAGAGTGCATATAATAACACCAATTTTAAGGTCTTCTGAGCTAAAATAACCTTCCAAAGGGGTCCTTCACTGTTTCTACACACCAACACATTTCTGCCTGAAGAGAAACAGACAAGGGTTTTCGAACTTCAGCCAGCAGAAATTCTTCCACCTTTGGAACAACAGCCTCTCCCCACTCCTCTTGCAGAGAAGCACCTTGGCCAAAAGAAAAGCATTGATAATGATGACTACAGGGCCCTTGTTCCAAGTATTTATTTATTAATATGCTCCAAAATAGCCACAAAGTAAGGTAAAACAAGTAGTTCAGCCTTAACAAATGGTTTCCTTTTCTTTTGAAAAGGAAGGAAATGATACTTTATTTGGTATACATCCTCCCAAATGTTTTCTGAAGTAACAGGAAGAAGGAAATTTTTAAAAAGCGTGTGTGTGTGTGTGTGTGTGTGTGTGTGTGTACGTGCATGCTGGGGATGCAGGACTGAAATAGAGTTCCAACAACAACAAAAAAATATTACCAAAATGAGTAGGAATTTTCTGGCTTTGATAATAGATACTGTAGACAAGTAAAGACAGAATCTAGGTACTGAAACTTTTGCCCATTATGAAACACTTTTAGGCTATTCTATAAACCCAGGATATTAATCCCATCTTAAGTAAAAATGAACATTGTAAAAATTTCTAATTACTAAATTTCTATAGAGAACAGTCTTTAAATACTTGACAAATAGGGCAGGAAATGTGTAGGTTTAATATTTTTCTGCATGTATATCCTATTTTTAAAAAATTATTATTATTTTTTAATGTTTTATTTATTCCTGAGAGAGAGAGAGAGAGAGAGAGAGAGAGAGAGATGGCATGGGTGAGGGAGGGACAGAGTGAGAGAGGGACACAGAATCTAAAGCAGACTCCAGGCTCTCAGCTGTCAGCACAGAGTCCAACACGGGGCTCAAACTCACAAGCCATGAGATCATGACCTGAGCCGAAGTCAGACGCTCAACTGACTGAGCCACCCAGGCGCCCTGCATGTACATCCTATTAAATTACCTGCTTTGTTGGGGCACCTAGGTGGCTCAGTCGGTTGAGCGGCCAACTTCGGCTCAGGTCATGATCTCGCGGTCCGTGAGTTCGAGCCCTGCTTCGGGCTCTGTGCTGACAGCTCAGAGCCTGGAGCCTGTTTCAGATTCTGTGTCTCCCTCTCTCTGACCCTCCCCCGTTCATGCTCTGTCTCTCTCTGTCTCAAAAATAAATAAACGTTAAAAAAAAAAATTAAAAAAAAATTACCTGCTTTGTGTTAATGTGAAACTATTTTTCACATTTACAATTTTTTCATGAATGAAGACTTTCAATAATTTTCAACTTAAGAATAAGGACAAAGTGGTTCACAAGAAATTATTAAAAAAAAAGATAGATAACAGTGCACCAGCCTGACTGTAGACTATGGCCTGAGTTCCATTATTTATGGAATACAAATTCACAAGAGTTTCTGTATATTCACTACATAGTTCTTGAAATAATATTTAATTGCATTAAACTAAGAGGTGGGGAAATAGGAAGTAATTAAAATACCTTAAGCTAGATTTGTAAAGTTAATTTTATTAAATAGTGCAGCTGTGTTATCTAAAATATATTCTTATAATTGAAATACACAATGATCACTTAGTATTAAACAGAACTTATCATTCCAATTTAAAGTTAATAATTACCTTATATACAGTAGATAGATTACACAAGTCCACAAGAAATGAATACATTAGAAAAAAGATAATAGTGGAAAAATACTAGAAGGGGGAGTAATGCCAGTTGAAGAAAGTCATTTGTTTCTAAAGCTAGGAAGGAAAGATCACAGTAGACAGCTAAATTACACAATACTCCAAGTGGGTATTCAAGTATCTAAACAAAAGTAGGTTCGATAACAGAGATGTAAAATTGCGTTCCTAAAGCTTTTAGCTATTTGATGAGTCAAATATTCATCATTTCAAAACATACTTTTTAATTTAAAAGTCAGAAAAGGTGGTTGACCTCCAAATTATAAACTATATTTCCTTCTGTGACTTCACTACCATTTTGTGATAAGAGCAAGAAAAGGAGAACAGCATTAGGAAATAGAATGAAGGTCAAAGCAGAGTTCATGTAATTTACATATATACAAGTTCTTTCTACTTCAACACTTTTAATTTACTAAGTTTCATCCACACTAGCTTAGTAAGATCCCATAAAAATGGCATTTCAACTGTACTGCTAACACAGGATATTAGAGGTTGTGAGCTGTGATCTTACACATGCACATCACACTGAGAATTCTTTTTTTATAATCAACTTCATTGATAGGATTTAACATAATAACCTTGTAAAGTCAAATAGGTGTAAAAGAAGAGAAGTAATTATGACAGACACAAAAGTGGAGTCCTTTTTTAAGCATTGAGGAAATATTAAATACTTCTTTTGAATGCATTGAATTAAGAAATAAGAATGCTGCTGCAAAAGTGTCGAAGTCACTCAACATGTGACAAGAACTATGGAACTACAAATAGTAAGAGATGAGGAAAAGCAGATGGCGTAATGAAAAATTCTTGCTGGCTGAAGGTTCACCAAGAACTCGATGAAGTGTTTATTTCAATCCATGAACAATTTCATACATTTAAGGCCCATTCAAACATCTCTATGATGTCTCTATGACATCAAACTGAAGAAGGTAGGAATGACAACATAAATGCTGAGATTTTCCCTCTGAATCACTGGTGGAGATCATCAAGATGGTGTTACCTGATATAATATAATCTCTACGGACATAAAACTGGTTTATTTAAAAAGTGAGCGACACACATACACATACATACATATATCGCACATATATTTTATACATATTGTGCAAAATGGTTATGCCTAGTTTTCAGGTTTTCAAGTTTATATTCCTGTTTGATGAAAACATACTCAGGGACTAAAAACATGAGCCTCTGTCAGTCATTTTGGATGCTCAAATTTATTAATTTATGAAGACGCTTTTGGAATTCATCTTATTCCAAAATAGAAATTTCTGTTGTTTCCCAAATGTCTACGTACTGTCCCTTCATTTACATTGTTGAAATTCTTCACAGGCAATGACTATGCTCCTAACTATAACATCTAATCTAAACAAATGCCCAAAGAATAAAGAGTTCAAACTAAAAACTTAGGTAATTATAAATCGGCATATACCATGAAACCTGTATCATGGTATTCATGTTCTGCATAGTATTCATGTTCACGTTACACTGTAATTCATTTTTTACCTAAAGAAGAGAATGTGGAGATAAGCCATTGGTGAGTCTATGTGTAACTAAAGCTAAGACAGTTAATTGGCAGAATCTTTTATATTTCCACTTATATTTTTTAAAAATTCAGTATGTTTTCTTCATTATTATCTTTAAAATGTTTATGTTTTGCTATTACTCTTAAGGGCATCATGAAAACAGCAACACATTTTTCAAATTGAATAAAAATTAGAACTTTAATGATAATAAAATACTACTTTAATATTTTTTAGGTTTTTGCTTATTTATTTTGAGAGAGAGAGAAAGAGAAAGCAAGCAGGGAATGGGCAGAGAGAGAGAGTGAGAATCCCAAGCAGGCTCCATGCTGTGAGCCCAGAATCTGATGAGGAACCTGAACTCACAAACGGTGAGACCATGACATAAGCTGAAATCAAGAGTTGGATGCTTAACAGACTAAGCCACCCAGGTGCTCCTTGGGGCTGAATTTTATAGCACACTCATGGTTTCTCTGCCAACAACATAAAATTTTGGATCACTGATTTTAATACTAATGTTTCAAGCATGCACCTAACATGTTTCAAGTGTGTGCACACACACACATACACAACACATTCATTCTCATTATTTCTGTATCTGTCCCCTCTCCTCTCTAGAAATAAGACATAGAATCATAAGGAAAGACAGAGAGCACATGGTAAATAGTAGACACTAAAAATAGGTTGTGGAATTTTATAAAAGACATAAAAATCATGAAAACACTTACTTCATCAGCCACCATACACCTGGAAAAAAATCAAAATAAAACCAAGTTAATATCTTCATTAACAAAGCCAACCATTTTAAAAGTTTTGATTAAGTAGCTTGCCACAGAACAGTTTTAAAGAGTCACAAATTTTAAAGTACTAAGCCAGAGAGAGGTGTTTATAAGACTCTCCAGCTGCCAATGGCATATGGTTATGTGGGAGGATCAGAGATTCAGAAATGTTGTTCCCCACTGCCCACCCAGGGAGACAGCTATAATGACCCTTCAAAAATGAGAACAAAATGGCAAGTGATTGTACCAACGACTTCCCTTCTTACCAATAAATCTCTAGAGATTAGAAGAATGCTGTATTAAAGTACAAGAAAATAAATTTCAACCACATATTAGCATGTTATACCTATGATTCTATATGCTATATTATATAGGCTCAGCCTATTTTCAAGCTGAATTTTGGTTTCTACTATCATTTGGTTAAAGTTTTTCTATTCTTTTTTATTCATCTATAGAAGTAAATTCTATACACTGAAAATTAAGGATAGGGGGCATAAGCTGAGATCTTAAGCAGAAGAAAAAGCAGAGCAAAAAAGCAGACATGGTCAGGATCATGAGGGGCCCTTAGAAACAGAGAGTATACCATATGGGGAAAAGCCAATCTCTTAACTGAGAGGATTTATAGGCAACCTAAAAACACTGGAGTATTCTAATTAGAAAGGAATAAAGTCCCTCCCTATTTCTATTCTTTCCTTTCTTTATTCCCAGTGGTCTTAACATTATACAATTTTATAAGATTTCTTTTAACTTAAAAAACAAATTAGGAATATGTTAATGAATATACTATCAAAAAATAAGTCACAGGCAAAATAGAATTTTGATCATAGAAAAAAAGTCAGGTTACATAATAAGTATTTTTAGAGAAAGATTAAATACAAATACTTGAACTGAAATTTAAAACATATTTAAAAGTAAAGTTTATTACATGTTTTGCAAATAAGTCTAAAAAGTAAAAAACTAAAAAACAATAACTTGAAAAACATGATTTATTTCCAGAAGGATTCACATGTATACCTACTTTTTCATTTTAAAATGAAACTGGGGGTACCTGGGTAGCTCAATCAGTAAGGTGTCTGACTTCGGCTCAGGTCATGATCTTGCCTTTCCTGAGTTTGAGCCCTGTGTCAGGGTGTATGCTGACAGCTCAGAGCCTGGAGACTGCTTCGGATTCTGTGTCTCCCTCTCTCTTTGCCCCTCCCCCCATTCACACTCTGTCTCTCTCTCTCTCTCAAAAATAAACATTAAAAAAATTTAGAAAAAATTAAATGAAACTCAAATTTGGTAAAGATGTCACTTGAAGTATGTATTATTTATGAAGTATCTACTACCTACCTAGTAAGTGCTAGGGATAGGTAGTGAATTATAAAGTCATTTCTTCATAGAGGGTGACTGGAAGAAGACAATAAAATACACATATGGCTCAAGTGGTGAGAGGTGCTAGGAAAAAAAAAAAACTGAAACAGGGTAAGAAGAAACAGGCATGTAGGAAAGGATCTATTCTATAGAATGGTAGGGAACAGTATAATAAGACAGTATGAAGACAGATTTAAGTAAGACAAATTTAACAAGTATGGGAATCATGAGAAAATTTGTTTGAGAAACAATGTGATCAGCAAGTACAAAGTGAGCAGCAAGTACAAGGGCCTTGAGATAAGATGGTTATGATGTAATTAAGGAACATGGAAGGTAATCTGCCTAATGTGCGTTAAATTAGGAAAATGGTAAAAATAAGGCTGGAAGGCAGTTGGGAGAGCCTTCTGGCATGGAGAGCCACCTAAGCAATTACATGGCATTTGGATTTTCTTAGAATCCTTTAGAAGGAAGCACTGTTTTACCTTTTTAAAAGATTACTCTGGCTTATAGAGAATAAACTGTAGAGGGCAAGAGCAGAAGAATGGAGAGCAGTCAGGAGGCAACAGCAATAGACCAGGAGAGACACAACAATGTATAGATGAGTGGTAGAGGTGGAAGTGGTGAGAAGTTTGGTTCATTTTGAAAGTACAGCCAATAGGATTTGTGGATTAATGGGATGGGGATGTAAAAATAAGAGAGAAAAGTCAAGAATGAATCTTAAGATACTGACTTGAGAATTAACTGTAAAAAATGGTGGCAATGCCATTCACTGAGGTAAGAAAGACTTGGAAAAATTAGGTTTCACGACAGTCGTGTGATCAATTTAGACATGCAACCTTTGTGATATACATTAGACTGCCAGGTCAAACAGCTGAGTAGGCAACTGGACATGTGCATCAGGAGAACAGTAGGGGACTGGAAATACAATAAATTTGAGAATCATCAGAATGTAAATGGCATTGGAATGAGTGAGGATACAAAGTATTCTGAAACATGACAACTTGACTGTGGCCTGTTCTTCCCTATGTCCAACACCAAGTTCCTGAACTTTCTAAAGTTAAGCATCTTGCTGAGACGTCTTAAGGCCCTAGTGGAGTAACATCAGCTTAAACTGGTTTGCAGTTACATTGTCCCATTGGGGGCTAACTGAAAAGGAACATCACTGAAATAACTTTGCATGTAGGTATCTGAAGACCCCAATGCTAAGATTACTTCCAATCTCTTGGAATATGCTATATTTTCCTATCATGAGACAGAAGAGTATTCCCTACTTCGGAACTAGGGCAGTTGAGTACATTAGAGAACATCAGGCTTCCTTTAGGTATCTCTAGAAGGCTAACCATCCTTGAACTTTAGGCACTATATCTACTCTGACTGCTGGGATTCCTGCTGTTAAGAACAGTTCAGCAAGCAAACGTGATTTCCAGACATGATTTCTATGATTTTCCATCATATAAAAACAACTGATAACATGAGAGGCCCAAACATTTGAAAAAGCAGAGTAAGGCTGAATAATTAGAACATGTATCTACTGAAAGAAGAAGTGCCAGAAAAGATAAACACCTGTACAACAACTGTTAAAGCACTTAAGTAAATTCTAATGTATCACACACACACAACATAAAACTTAAGGTCACAATTTTCAAACTAAAATGAGCACATGCATAAAAAAAGAAAAATCATTACTGACACCTATTTAAGTAGACTGGGAGATGAAGTGCAAGGATTATCTCAAAACACAGAGCAAAGAATTAAGTAAATGTACAGGCACAGAAAGGAGAAAATACTTGAAGGATAAATCCAGAAAAATGTGAAAATATGTGAAAAATAGGTGTTCAAAAGTAAAAAAGACACCATGCGAAGTAGAGGCAACTATCAAGTAAATAATAAAAGAAACTTTATTCAGGTTGGCAAAACACCTCTGGTGGATAACTGGAAAGGGTAACTAAGTTTCACATTGGATAGAAAAGACAAATATCTACTGATCATATCCTTATAAAATGCAGTAATCTAAAAAATAAGAAAAAAAAAACCCTTGTAAGTGTTCAGACAGGAAGAACAATTATTCATAAATGGAAAAGCCAGGACTGGCAATGGACTTATCATCACCAACACCAGAAGCTAAAAAACCATGGAGGAGAATCCAGGCTATTTGAACAGAAAGGAGAATTAATGCATCTTATATCTAGTCAAGATACCCATTATTTGTAAGAGATGGCAAAGAGATATTTGAAGCCAGCCAATCTCTCCAAGATAACAAAACACAAGTAAACCCTAGGAGGAAAAATACTTAAGAAAATAATCAAACAATAAACACACCTCAACATAGATTGAAGACACGAGAAGATGAAAAGATGAAAAGACAGAAAAGACAGAAAAGATCTGGTAAGCAATGATGCCTGATATGCATGAATTTAATGGGTGATGTGTATTCTATATGGCGACTCCAGTGAAACATTAGAGAGGTAACAAGGGAGAAGGGGCACTAGAAAGTATTCTAAAGCAGAATACCAAACAGATGACGTTTAAAAATCAGGACACTAAATGAAATCACCTAGGGAGTAAAAATATACGGAGGAGAGAACTAATGGTGACCCCTGGAGCACTCCAACATATAGGGGTACAAAGAGGAGAAGGATCCAGAAAAAGGACTGAAAAGGAGTGTCTAGTAATGTAAAAAGATACAAGAGGAATATGGTACCCTAGAAGGCAGATAAAGAAATTGTCTCACGAAGGAAGGAATGAACAACTATAGTAAATGCTACTAAAAAGGTCTAATAAAACGAAATCTGAGAACTGACCATTTGATTTGGCAAGAGATCACTGATTTCACAAGAGCAACTCTGATAAAATGGTAGGAGACCAAAGCCTCCCTTAAGTGGGTTCAAGAGAGAACAGAAGGAGAGGAAGCAAAGAGAGTAAATAGAGACTACTATCTCAAGTAATTACCCTGTAGAGGGGAACAGAGAAACATGGTAGTAGTTGGCAAGAAAACTAAGGTCCACAAAAGTTGTTTTGTTTTAAGATAAAATAATACAAATTACTCATTAAATATCTTACTGATCCTATGAGTAATATCTAGCAGGCAGGTAGAAGTATGGATGAGGAACTTGAGAATCAAGTCAAGAGAATAAATAAAAATGAGTAAGGGGGCACCTGGGTGGCTCAGTCAGTTAAACATATGACTCTTGATTTCAGCTAAGGTCATGATGTCACGGTTCATGAGATGGAGCCGCACGCGGGGCTCTGTTCTCACAGTGTGGAGCCTGTTTGGGATTCTCTCTCTCCTTCTCCTTCTGTTCCTCCCCTCCTTGTGTGCACCCTCCCCTTTCAAAATAAATAAATAAACATTTAAAAAATGAGAAAGTAGTTGTACATGAAGATGATCATAAAGCAAAAAGAAGCGAATTGGGTTCTCATGTGTAAATTGTAAAAATATGGAGATGAGTTTTTCATGGCTAGAACCTTGGGAAACATTCTCATTTAGAAAAAAATAAATAAATAAAGTGAAGTAAGAGAAGTACTCAAAGAGTTGGAGAATAAGGATCAGGGTCTAAGAAGCCCAGGGAAACATTCAGAAGAGTAAATGGTTAACAGCGTCCAAATGTCACAAAGATGTTGCAAAGGATGAGGGCTAAAAGGCCATCGTTAAAAGTTACCAGGAGCTCACTTGTAAGCATTATGTAAAAGTGGTAAAGAAGATGGTGGGCAGTAAACAATGGAGGCAACAGATACAGAGTAATAAAAAACTCTGGTATCAAAAATAACAATAAAAATAAAAATAGGGTAGTACCTACAGAACATGTTGGAAACCTGAAAAGTGGGCAAAAAGTCAATAGTGCAAAAGAAAACAAGAAAGCTGACTGATGGAGACTTCAATGTGCTACCATAATTTAAAAAGGGAAAATATGGCTAATAAAATTTCTCACTTCGTTGAAATTTTACACATTTGACTGAAACGAAAGTCTACTTTCTAATCGAAAGGCTATCCATTGAAATAAAAATAGCTCTTTCTCCCATTGGGAAATGTCAAACACAATCCAAGTAACAGGGACTTTAACCTACAACTAAAAAAAAAATTTCCTTCTTTAAAGAATATCTATTGTATTCGCCAAAGCTGGTTTGATGTGCCAACAGCTATATAATTCTAACTGAATTTTATAAACAGTTCAGTTTTCCAATGTTACAAAAAAATAAATAATATTTTGTTCCAAATTCATGTTAATTGCTTGAATTATAATTTATTAAGCTTGGCTACAGACATCAAAAAGCAACTTTTCATTTCACTGAGTTGTTTCCAAAACCTTCAGGCTCCTTACATTAATCATCCACTTACAGTATCAAGACATATATATTCCAGTGTTTGCAGCAACTATATCTTTGGATGCACATGCTCAGTGTTTGCTATTTTTAACCCAAATTTTTATACAGCTAGAAAAGAGAAAGCTGAACAGCATTATACTTTTCTGAGGATCATTTTACGCACCAGCTAAATTTCTAATCTAAGACTCACAGAACTGAACAATTTGTGTTTAAGCGTTTCTCCAACTTCTTTATATTAAAAAAATCCACCTTTTTTTTTTTATAACACCCATATTTCTTGAATATATCATGTCTGTAAAAAGAAAACAGCAAAAGAATATTTTGGTAACACTGCAGCAAGAGAACAGTAAGAGAATATTTTGATAACACTGACAATTCAGTGAGGTGAACATATGTAAGATGAACATATGTAAGATGTTTGGAATTATAAGTACAGAATTCAAGACTTCGTACCTGAACACAAGAGCTGCTTAGTCAACTACCATGCATACTTCAACCTCAGAAGTGGGCTATTTCCTCTGGGAAAATATTGACCTTCCGGATATTTATATGCAATCTGTCCTTTAACAGGTATCAACCATTTACATACTAAACCATATTATATATACCATATAATGCTTTAGTATGTATACTTGACCAGTGTTAACTTAATGTAACTTGAACCCAAACTCCACCCACTCTCCCCAGAGACAAAGCTACAGGGACAACGGATTCAGATCAAGTCATAATACTTTATCCAGCCACAGCAATGTCTTAAAATACTTTTCCCGTAACTGTAAAAGTTCAACATAATAAAATGGCCTTTATTTTGTTTAGCTTTAATATTATTTATTTTTTGAACAGGGGATACATTCATATGTACATGATTCAAGAGGTATAGAAGTGGAAAGTCTCCAATCCCTATTCCTCAAGGATGTCCCAGGTATTAGCTGCTCTGAAGGAAACAAAGTTACCAATTTATTGTGAGCCTTTTAGAAATATTCTGTTTACGTATGTGTATATATGTATGTATGTGTGTGTGTGTGTGTGTCACAAATAATAACATAAGATTTAACCTATCTTAACCTCATGTAAAATCCCAAAAGTGTACAATATACCACTATAACATGATGAAAAAGAAAAGGAAACATTTAGGTTGAATTTTTTTTTTTTAATCCTGGTTTTCCATTGCTTTGGCAAATGACAAGTGTGTATAGTCAGAAAATCTTCCAGTTCAGCTCTCACCTAGCTTGGCCTCTTTATACATGTCTGGAATAAACAACCACTGACTGAAAAAACTCTCCTGGGCTTCCCAGCTGCTCCTGACTCTCCTCCTAGCTCTCATGTCACTTTTCTCTGTGCCTCCACCTCTCTCACCCTGTTCAGTGTTCAACCTTTATAGTCATTTTCTCTTTATGCTCTACTTCTATTCCAAAGCTATCATCCATTCTCCTAGTTTTAGGTGCCACCCATATGAGTCCTAAATCTGTACCTATGGCTTTTAGCATACATTCCAGATTCACATTTAAAATCTCTATTTGGACATTTTTTTCCCATGGATATCCTGAAGTTTTTATGACATACTATGCATGTTGATATCTGAAACTAAAGCTAAGTAAGCTCTAATATAATAAAATAAACTAAGATAAAATAAAATAAAATAAAATTTCTAAAGGAGTTATTTAAACAATTGATCTGAGTCTGTGATTCTTATCCTAGGGTCAGATTTTTCTGTTTAAAATTATAACTATAAAACAACAGAATTTATTTTGGTTGCATGTCACATCAGTCTGCCTAATTTCTGTAAAAGCTTAAAGCAGTGCTTTTATTTGCAAGTAAATGATTAAATATATCCTAGATCTCTATATCCAGCTTCTTAGTCTCATCTGTTTTAGGAAATGACTAAGGCATGTAAACTGAGCTGTGATCAAATGAGGTAAGAGAGTACAAAAATTTTATTACTGTTTTGCTGGTGATAAGTTCAACAAATAACTACATTCAACAAATAACTATGTTTATTGTCAGTAACTAAATACTGACAATGGATATAGGGTGTGGGGAATAAGCTGAGAAATTCCTGGGCTTATACCAATGCATTAGTTACCAAGGCATAAAGAATTACAAAGCCATAGAGCTGACAGTGCAGAGCCTACCTACTTGGGGTTCTGTCTCCCAAGCTTGGGTAAACAGGATAAGACCCCCAAAATAAAGTAGGGAGGGGCAAAATCCCCTAGGATAGAGAAGGAGGGGAAAAGGCCCTCAATACAATACAATATATGAGGTAAGCAAGATTAGGTATTCAAGGCAAAAACACCCCCCAATTTAGTACTAGAGCAGAAAGCTGCTGCTTTCACAGGAAGAAGGTCCAAATTAGGTGAACAAGTATTTGGGGCTATAGACTGCACTGCAGGTGAAGCTGTCCAGAACTGATTAGCAAAAGAAAAGGTGCCTTGTTAACCCTGAGGTTATTTGCACTATCTGTTTTATCCCCTAGGCTAGCTAAGATAAACAGACACAGCGCCTCCTGTCTGCCATTAACAACCATCTGCCCATCTACCCAGCTCCAGGATTTTGTTTTATACTGACCCAAACCCCAAACACTGTGTATCTTCAAAACCCCCTTTCCCTCATGCCATGAATTAATGTTCACAGATTCATTGTCTCTTTGTGCACACCTGTCATGTTTGTAAGTCTTCTGACCTTAATAAATATGGGGCAAGAACCCTTATTCAAGGCTCTTGTCTTTTCCCAGACATTAGCCATCTCTCCCATTTTAATCCTGCGTCCCACTTTCTTGCTGGCCAAGAAAGAACTTTAGACTTAGAGTCTATGACAATAGGGGAGTTACAGAGGACAGTAGCTTCAAATTTCGCCATTAAAAATGGAAGAAAATGTGATTGACTTTAAAAACTGGTTTCATAAACAGTTTCCTTTAGGATGCAATGCAAGAACAGAAACTCAACTCAAAATGGCTTAATCACTAAAAATAATTAAAAGATCACATAATACATAACACGAAATCCAGGAGTGGGATGGTTCCAGGGTGCTTAATTCCATAGCCCACTCATATCATCTTTCTATTCTGTTATCCTATATAAATAGCTCCAGACAATTTGTCCTTACCCACTGATGTTCAGAAGCACGTGGAAAGTCGGCACTCTGGGTGGCTCAGTCAGTTAAGCCTCCAACTCCTGATTTCAGCTCAGTTCATGACCTCATGGTTTAGGAGTTCAAGCCCAGCATTGGGCTCTGAGCTGACAGTGTAGAGCCTACCTACTTGGGTTCTCTCTCCCCATCCCCCTCTTCTGTTTGTGCCCTTTCCTTCTCACAAAATAAATAAAAACTTAAAAAAAAAAAAAAAGAATATGGAAACTATACTTAAAGAATTCTACAGTCTTGGGGTGCCTGCATGGCTCACTCGGTTAAGCCCCTGACTTTGGCTCAGGACATGATCTCACAGTTCATGAGTTCAAGCCCTGGGTCAGGCTCTGTGCTGACAGCTTGGAGCCTGCTTCAGATTCTGTGTCTCCCTCTCTCTCTAGCCCTCAGCTGCTGGCTCTCTGTCTCTTTTTCTCTCAAAACTAAATAAACATTAAAAAAAAATTTAAAAAGAAAAAGAATTCTAGAGTCTGCTGGTAGGGAAGGAAGAGGAGAAAAAGTTCAGGCGAAGCAACCCACATCTGCTGCATATGTTGTGACTTTGAAAACAAAGTTAAAATGACATTCAGTGTCTTGTTTTCTTATAGTTCTTTTTACCCATTATGAAATACCAGTCATACAGAAAGGGTATAAAAGATACCTAAAAGATGTGGGGTAATATGAACAAATCCTTTGTGTATACCAAAAGCCAAGTGTGTTTTTAAAAAGAAATGCTTTTTCTGTTCATGAACATTAAAAAGAAAAATTAAACTAGTCCCTAATGCTTGATAATATCTTGAAAATATTATGCTTCATTAGTCTGACTTCATTAGCATAAAATAGTCCCATAACTTTTACTAATAAGAGCAAAACTGGAAAAATTTTCTGCATCCTCTTAGGTGGTTTAAAAAAGAAAAGGTGTGTATCAGCTGTTTTGAGAGAATTATTTTTGTTTCAGGATGTATAATAAGTCCCACTGGGCCATTATGTCACATATTAGCTTTTACAAATTATTTTATTTTTGTTCATAAAATTTCAGGTCAAAAAAGTTCATTATTCCTATAGCAATTAGTGAAAAAATTTTAGGGCTTAATTAGACATTCATTAGAATATATTAGAGTTATAAAGAAAAATATACAAAGGAGCTAAGGAGTAAGTCAGTTCTGCTTGATCTAGTCTGAAGTGATTTTATAAGTAGTAAAAATGATTCATAGTACCAAAATTGCTTCATTAGTAAAGACATGTGCATCAGTGATATTTACATGTTGACAGGTAGATAGAGAAATAAGTTAAACACTTTATTACAAATTGAGAGCCTCTCTCACAGTATAATAGAACATTAACCTTTATTTATGAATTCATTTTTTTTGCCTGGTTTTGGATTTATTGAATTTTATGCTAATAAAACCTGAAAATATTTCATAGACAAGAACATATTTACCAAAACTAAGAATATATCACAAAATAGAAAGAACCCATTATCTATTATATTGTTTCAATTTACTTTTTTAAGGATAGAGAATTGAGTCCACATATGTGAATCTTGAGAAACTTAACAGAAGACCATGGGGGAAGAGAAGGGGGGAAATACAGTTACAAACAGAGAGGGAGGGATGCAAACCGCGAGACTCTTAAATACAGAGAACAAACTGGGGTTGATGGGGGGAGGGGGAGAGGGGAAAATGGGTGATGAGCATTGAGGAGGGCACCTATTGGGATGAGCACTGGGGGTTGTATGTAAGCCAATTTGACAATAAATTATATTAAAAAAGAAAGAAAGAAAGAAAGAAAGAAAGAAAGAAAGAAAGAAAGAAAAGAAAGAGACAGAATTGAGTCCAGCTGAACATAGTAAAAAGCCAAATACTAATAGCTAAAATAGGACTATTTTCCTTCTCACCCACCACCACACCCCTTCCTGAACAGGAAGGTTAGAGTTAGGTGAGTCCACACTGGAGCAACAGCCAAGATGAAAGTGTCCCACCTCTACAATCCTCTTATCTTTTCCTTTAGGGTAGGTCAAAAGATAGCTGGTACAGTTCCATATTGGGGAGCAATGTTTGAGGCAGAAAGAAAGGAAGAGGACAAAAGGGCACTTGCCAAATGAATTGACAGTATTTTAACAAGCTTTCCCAAAATCACCACCCAGTGACTTCTAAATGGAGTTTGGAAAAGAGTGCTTTAGCTGGTCACATAGACCACCCCCCACACCCTCCCTCTTATATGAGGGAAAAGGGAAAAAGAGACTGGGGAAAGCAACATCAGGCTTTGTCACAAAATCGAAGCTCAATTTTAAGTAAGGTGATTTCGAAACACTGTAGGCTCTATTGCATAAAGATCAAGTCAGCTCTGAGGTTTTATTGACATCTGTATTAAATAGCTATATGACTGTGGCTATGATTAAGAAGAAAAGAAATTCTTTACTTCATAGTGACTATCATAATTACTAATTACACTTTTCTCTATTCCAACTATTGTAAAAAGCCTCTACTCATTCACCATTTCACAATAACAAGTATTTGTCGTGTGTGCAGGAGGAAAGATGCCCATTCAATCCTAAATGCAAAACACAACACCAAATATACACATAACTGATGTAAAGTAGTTATTCAGATAATCCAGAAATTCTTTGAGTACTATTTTCTGGATTATAATCCACATGAAAACTCAGTTCTTCACCATTAAAAATGAGAATTTTCTTTTTTTAATGCTTATTTATTTTTGAGAGAAACAGAGAGCGTGAGTAGAGGAGGGGCAGAGAGAGAGGGAGACAAAGTATCTGAAACAGGCTCCAGGCTCTGAGCTGTCAGCATAGAGTCGGACGCAGGGCTCGAAATCACCGACCCTGAGATCAAGACCTGAGCCGAAGACGCACGCTTAAGCAACTGAGCCACTCAGACGTCCCTTGAATTTTTTTTAAACTTTATTTATTTTTGAGAGAGAGGCAGAGTTCTAGGGGGGAAGGGGCAGAAAGAGAGGGAGACACAGAAGCTGAAGAAGGCTCCAGGCTCCAAGCTGTCAGCAGAGAGTCCAATGCGGAACTTGAACTCACGAATCCCAAGATCATAACCTGGGTCAAAGTCAGACACTTAACTGACTGAGCCACCCAGGCATCCCTAAAATGAGAATTGTGACTTCTTTAAAACTAGAGTTTGTCCATTGGCCATATTTGGCTTATCAATGATTTCCATAAAAGAAGTTTTACTGGAATACAGTCCAGCTCATTCATTTGCATATTAATAATGGCTACTTTTGTGTGACGAAGACCGAATTAAGTAGTAGAAAAAGAGACTGTATGGCATGGAAAGTCTGGCCGTTAATAGAAAAAGTTGGCTAACTCTTTTTTCTTTTAAATATGAAATTTATTTTCAAATTGGTTTCCATACAACACCCAGTGCTCATCCCAACAGGTGCCCTCCTCAATACCCATCACCCACCCTCCCCTCCCTCCCAACCCCCATCAACCCTCAGTTTGTTCAGTTTTTAAGAGTCTCTTATGTTTTGGCTCCCTCCCTCTCCAACCTCTTTTTTTTTTTCCTCCTTCCCCTCCCCCATGGTCTTCTGGTAAGTTTCTCAGGATCCACCTAACAGTGAAAACATAGGCTATCTCTCTTTCTCTGTATGACTTACTTCACTAAGCATAACACTCTCCAGTTCCATCCACGTTGCTACAAAAGGCCAGATTTCTTTCGTTCTCAGTGCCACATACTATTCCATTGTGTATATAAACCACAATTTCTGTATCCATTCAACAGTTGATGGACATTTAGGCTCTTTCCATAATTTGGCTATTGTTGAAAGTGCTGCTATAAACAAACATTGGGATACAAGTGCCACTATGCATCAGCACTCCTGTATCCCTTGGGTAAATTCCTAGCAGTACTGTTGCTGGGTCATAGGGTAGATCTATTTTTAATTTTGTGAGGAACCTCCACACTGTTTTCCAGGGCGGCTGCACCAGTTTGCATTCCCACCAACAGTGCAAGAGGGTTCCCGTTTATCCACATCCTCGCCAGCATCTATAGTCTCCTGATTTGTTCATTTTAGCCACTCTGACTGGCATGAGGTGGTATCTGAGTGTGGTTTTGATTTGTATTTCCCTGATGAGGAGGGACGTTGAGCATCTTTTCGTGTGCCTGTTGGTCATCTGGATGTCTTCTTTAGGGAAGTGTATATGCATGTTTTCTGCCCATTTCTTCACTAGGTTATTTGTTTTTTGGGTGTGGAGTTTGGTGAGCTCTTTATAGATTTTGGATACGAGCTCTTTGTCTGATATGTCATTTGCAAATATCTTTTCCCATTCCGTTGGTTGCCTTTTAGTTTTGTTGGTTGTTTCCTTTGGTGTGCAGAAGCTTTTTATCTTCATGAGGTCCCAATAGTTCATTTTTGCTTTTAATTCCCTTGCCTTTGGGGATGTGTCAAGTAAGAAATTGCTGCGGCTGAGGTCAGAGAGGTCTTTTCCTGCTTTCTCCTCTAGGGTTTTGATGGTTTCCTGTCTCACATTCAGGTCCTTTACCATTTTGAGTTTATTTTTGTGAATGGTGTGAGAAAATGGTCTAGTTTTATCCTTCTGCATGTTGCTATACAGTTCTGCCAGCACCATTTGTTAAAGAGACTGTCTTTTTTCCACTGGATATTCTTTCCTGCTTTGTCAAAGATTAGTTGGCCATACTTTTGTGGGTCTAATTCTGGGGTTTCAATTCTATTCCATTGGTCTATGTGTCTGTTTTTGTGCCAATACCATGCTGTCTTGATGATGACAGCTTTGTAGTAGAGGCTAAAGTCTGGGATTGTGATGCCTGCCGCTTTGGTCTTCTCTTCAATATTACTTTGGCTATGTGGGGTCTTATGTGGTTCCATACAAATTTTAGGATTGCTTGCTCTAGCTTTGAGAAGAACACTGGTGCAATTTTGATTGGGATTGCATTGAATGTGTAGGTAGCTTTGGGTAGTATTGACATTTAAACACTATTTATTCTTCCAATCCATGAGCACGGAATGTTTTTCCATTTCTTTATATCTTCTTCAATTTCCTTCATAAGCTTTCTATAGTTTTCAGCATACAGATCTTTTACATCTTTGGTTAGGTTTATTCCTTGGTATTTCATGCTTCTTGGTGCAATTGTGAATGGGATCAGTTTCTTTATTTGTCTTTCTGTTGCTTCATTATTAGTGTATAAGAATGCAACGGATTTCTGTACATTGATTTTGTATCCTGCGACTTTGCTGAATTCATGTATCAGTTGTAGCAGACTTTTGGTGGAGTCTATCGGGTTTTCCAGGTATAATATCGTGTCATCTGCAAAAAGTGAAAACTTGACTTCATCATTGCCAATTTTGATGCCTTTGATTTCCTTTTGTTGTCTGATTGCTGATGCTAGCACTTCCAGCACTATGTTAAACAACAGCCGTGAGAGTGGACATCCCTGTCATGTTCCTGATCTCAGGGGGAAAGCTCTCAGTTTTTCCCCATTGAGGATGATATTCGCTGCGGGCTTTTCATAAATGGCTTTTATTATGTTTAAGTATGTTCCTTCTATCTCGACTTTCCTGAGGGCTTTTATTAAGAAAGTATGCTGAATTTTGTCAAATGCTGTTTTGCCTCGATTGACAGGATCATATCGTTCTTATCTTTTCTTTTATTAATGTGATGTATCACATTGATTGATTTGTGAATGTTGAACCAGCCCTGCAGCCCAGGAATGAATCCCACTTGATCATGGTGAATCATTCTTTTTATATGCTGTTGAATTCCATTTGGTAGTATCTTATTGAGAATTTTTACATCCATATTCATCAGAGATATTGGCCTGTACTTCTCTTGTTTTTACTGGGTCTCTGTCTGGTTTAGGAATCAAAGTAATGCTGGCTTCATAGAAGGAGTCTGGAATTTTTCTTTCCCTTTCTATTTTTTGGAATAGCTTGAGAAGCATAGGTATTATCTCTGCTTTAAATGTCTGCTAGAATTCCCCTGGGAAGCCATCTGGTCCTGGACTCTTATTTGTTGGGAGATTTTTGATAACTAATTCAATTTCTTCACTGGTTATGGGTCTGTTCAAGTTTTCTATTTCTTCCTGTTTGAATTTTGGAAGGGTGTGGGTGCTTAGGAATTCGTCCATTTCTTCCAGGTTGTCCAGTTTGTTGGCATATAATTTTTCATATATTCCCTAATAATTTCTTGTATTTCTGAGGGACTGGTTGTAATAATTCCATTTTCATTCATGATTTTATCTATTTGGGTCCTCTCCCTTTTCTTTTCGAGAAGCCTGGCTAGAGGTTTATCAATTTTGTTTATTTTTTCAAAAAACCAACTCTTGGTTTCATGGATCTGTTCTACAGTTTTTTTAGATTCTATATTGTTTTTTTCTGCTCTCATCTTTATTATTTCTCTTCTTCTGCTGGGTTTGGAGTGTCTTTGCTGTTCTGCTTCTATTTCCTTTAGGTGTGCTGTTAGATTCTGTATTTGGGATTTTTCTTGTTTCTTGAGATAGGCCTGGATTGCAATGTATTTTCCTCTCAGGACTGCCTTCACTGCATCCCAAACCGTTTGGATTGTTGTATTTTCATTTTCGTTTGTTTCCATATATTTTTTAATGTCTTCTCTAATTGCCTGCTTGACCCATTCATTCTTAAGTAGGGTGTTGTTTAACCTCCATGCTTTTGGAGGTTTTCCAGACTTTTTCCTGTGGTTGATTTCAAGTTTCATAGCATTGTGGTCTCAAAGTGAGCATGGTATGATCTCAATTCTTTTACACCTATGAAGGGCTGTTTTGTGACCCAGTATGTGATCTATCTTGGAAAATATTCCATGTGCACTTGAGAAGAAAGTATATTCTGTTGCTTTGGGATGCAGAGTTCTAAATATATCTGTCAAGTCCATCTGATCCAATGTATCATTCAGGACCCTTGTTTCTTTCTTGATCATGTGTCTAGATGATCTATCCATGCTTTAGTGGGGTATTAAAGTCCCCTGCAATTACCACATTCTTATCAATAAGGTTGCTTACATTTGTGATTAATTGTTTTATATGTTTGGGGGCTCCCGTATTTGGTACATAAACATTTATAATTGTTAGCTCTTCCTGATGGATAGTCCCTGTAATTATTATATAATGCCCTTCTTCATCTCTGGTTACAGCCACTCATTTAAAGTCTAGTTTGTATAAGGGGCGCCTGGGTGGCGCAGTCGGTTAAGCGTCCGACTTCAGCCAGGTCACGATCTCGCGGTCCGGGAGTTCGAGCCCCGCGTCAGGCTCTGGGCTGATGGCTCGGAGCCTGGAGCCTGTTTCCGATCCTGTGTCTCCCTCTCTCTCTGCCCCTCCCCCGTTCATGCTCTGTCTCTCTCTGTCCCAAAAATAAATAAAAAACGTTGAAAAAAAAAATTTAAAGTCTAGTTTGTATGATATAAGTATGGCTACTCCAGCTTTCTTTTGACTTCCAGTAGCATGATAGATAGTTCTCCATACCCTCACTCTCAATCTGAAGGTGTCCTCAGGTCTAAAATGAGTCTCTTGTAGACAGCAAATAGATGGGTCTTGTTTTGTTTTGTGTTTTTTCCATTCTGATACCCTATGACTTTTGGTTGGAGCATTTAGTCCATTTACATTCAGTGTTATCATAGAAAGCTATGGGTTTAGAGTCACTGTGATGTCTGTAGGTTTCAGGCTTGTAGTGATGTCTCTTGTACTTTGTGGTCCTTGCAACATTTCACTCACAGAATCCCCCTTAAGATCTCTTGTAGGGCTGGTTTAGCGGTGATGAATTCTTTCAGTTTTTGTTTGTTTCGGAAGACCTTTATCTCTCCTTCTCTTCTGAATGACAGACTTGCTGGATAAAGGATTCTCGGCTGCATATTTTTTCTGTTTATCACACTGAACATTTCCTGCCATTCCGTTCTGGCCTGCCAAGTTTCAGTAGATAGATCTGCCACTAGTCTTATTGCTCTCCCTCTATATGTTAGAGCGTGTTTATCTCTAGCTGCCTTCAGAATTTTCTCTTTATCCTTGTATTTTGCCAGTTTCACTATGATATGTCGTGCAGAAGGTCGATTCAAGTTACGTATGAAGGGAGTTTTCTGTGCCTCTTGGATTTCAATGCATTTTTCCTTCCCCAGATCAGGGAAGGTCTCAGCTATCATTTCTTCAAATACACCTTCAGCCCCTTTCTCTCTTCCTCTTCTGGAATTCCTATGATACGGATATTGTTACGTTTCATTGCATCACTTAGTTCTCTAATTCTCCCCTCACATTTCTGGTTTTTTTATCTTTTTCTCAGCTTCCTCTTTTTCCATAATTTTATCTTCTAATTCACCTCTTCTCTCCTCTGTCTCTTGAATCCAAGCTGTGGTCGCCTCCATTTGATTTTGCACCTCATTTATAGCATTTTTTAGCTCCTCATGACTGTTTCTTAGCCCCTTCATCTCTGTAGCAATAGATCTCTGCTGCTGTCCTCTTTCCTTTTTTCAAGCCCAGCGATTAATTTTATGACTATTATTCTAAATTCTTGTTCCGTTATATTGCTTAAGTCGTTTTTGATCAATTCGTTAGCTGTCGCTACTTCCTGGAGTTTCTTTTGAGGAGAATTCTTCCGTTTCGTCATTTTGGGTAGTCCCTGGAGTGGCGCAGAACTGCAGGGCACTTCCCCTGTGCTGTCTGGAATAACTTGTGTTGGTGGGCGGGGCCGCACTCAGACCTGATGTCTGCCCCCAACCCACCGCTGGGGCCACAGTCAGACTGGTGTGTACCTTACCTTCCCCTCTCCCAGGGGCAGGACTCACTGTGGAGTGGTGTGGCCCTTGTCTGGGCTACTTGCACACTGTCAGGCTTGTGGTGCTGCTTTGATGGGATCTGGTGTATTAGCAAGGGTGCAGGGGTGGATCCGCAAGGTACACAGGGGCAGGAGGGGCCCTGCAGCACTGGGAGGGAGGCAGGCAGACCCTTTGGAGGGATGGATCCACAGAAGCACAGCATTGGGCATTTTCGTGGTGCAAGCAAGTTTGGTGACAGGAACTGGTTCCTCTTGGGATTTTGCCTGGGAGGATGGGCTAGGGAGATGGCGCTGGCGAGCGCCTTTTTTCCCCTGCTGAGCTGAGCTCTGTCTTCCGGGGCTCAACAACTCTCCCTCCCGGTTTCCTCTTGACCTCCCTGCTCTCTGAGAGCAAAGCTGTTGACTTATTACATCCCAGATGTTAAGTCCCGCTGAATGCCAGAACTCACACTGTCCGGCCCCTCTGCTTTTGCAAGCCAGACTCGGGGGTTCTGCCTTGCTGGGCGGGCAGCCCCTCCACCGCCCCGCCTCCCTCCCACCAGTCCGTGTAGCGTGCACTGCCTCTCCGCCTTTCCTACCCTCTTCCCTGGGCCTCTTGTTTACACTTGGCAATTCTCTGGGTTATTTAGGCAGATGTGAGTGGAATCTAAGTGATCAGCAGGACGAGGTGAGCCCAGCGTCCTCCTACACCGCCATCTTCTCTCAAGGTCCGGCCAATCACACTCTTAGAATATATTCATGAACTAGATAGACATCCACATGCAAAAGAAGGAAATTAGATCCTTGTCTTACTTCACACATAGAAATCAACCTAAAATGGATTAAAGACTCAAATATAAGATCTGAAACTACAAAACCCCTAGAAGAAAATATAGGATGTAGGCTCCTGGACATTAGTCATGGTGATGATTTTTTTTTTGTATTTGGCAACAAAAATAAATGAATGGGACTATATCAAACTAAAATATTTCTGCACAGCAAAGGAAATAAAATGAAAAGATAGCCTATGGAATGGGAGAAAATATTTGCAAACTGTATACCTATTAAAGGAAAGAAGATATGAAGAATTTTAAGGATTTATGACCTAGGAGTGCCTACGTGGCTCGGCTTACTCGGTTAAGCATCTGACTCTTAATTTTGGCTCAGGTCATGACATCAGGGTTGTAAGATTGAGCCCTACTGAGTGTTGGGTATGGTGCCTGCTTACGATTCTCTCTCTCCCTCTGCCCCTCCCTCCTTCTCTCTCTCTCTGATAAATAAATGAATGAATGAATAAATAAATAATAAAAAGAATTAATTACCTAAAGGAACCTTCTGCTACAGTGCCAAAGGGTTATGAATTTAGCTTGATAAATAAAACCTTTCTGTTAACATTGGATGAAGAATCAAAATGTGGATTTATGAGAAGACTGAATAAAGCCTGTACCAATAGATGTAATTTTATAGGCCTAAGTTCAAAGAACTCTGCTTGAGTATAAAAACAGAACTGTTATAAATTCAGAAATGAGAAAACACAAAATAATAGGTGAAGAAGAATTCATATCCCATAGATACAAGAGCTATAATGTCACAGAGGCAGCCAATTAAAGAAAAAATAGGCTCAAAGTGAAAAAAATTTGTGCTTCTATTCCTCTGGCCAAATACTGAGATCTTTCTCTTTCAAAAGCCTATTATCAGCATTCTTTACAAATAGCACTCAAAGCACAACTCAATTATAAGTGAACAACATAGAATATTAAGCAATATAACATTTCTTACAACATTTTGACATCATTATCTTGTGACTTCATGTGCCTAGAAAAAGATTTGCTGCCTTGTCTTGTGTGCTTTTCTTCTAAGAATATAAATTGAATGTCTATAAAATACCAATTTAGAAATTGAGGTGAGCTATAGTTTATATGTCCTTATCCCTATTACTCTTCCTGGATGCCAACTGAGTAAGTGCTACTCTAACCCTTGAGTCTATGGTCTTATTTGCCCCAACATGGTACTTATTTTTAAAATTTGTGAATCTTAGTTGATGGCTTATATGTAATATGTTACCTGTTGAATGCACCCTTAAAAATCTAATATTATCTGAGGTTGTAGTTTAAAAATGCTATATTTCTTGCTCAACTGGTTAAGCGTCTGACTTCGGCTCAGGTCATGATCTCACGGTCCTGAGTTCGAGCCTTGCATCAGGCTCTGGGCTGACAGCTCAGAGCGTGGAGACTGCTTTGTATTCTGTATCTCACCTTCTCTCTCACTCTCCCCCACTTGTGCCCTTTCTCTCTCTCAAAAATGAATAAACATTAAAAAAAAACACTATATTTTTTCTAGCCTTACTAAGGTATGATTTACAAAAATTACTCATATTTAAGGTATATAATGGGATATTTTGATATATATACACTGGGAATGATTACCACAAATGACGTTAATTAACATATCCATCATTTTGTACAATTATCATTTTTGTGTATGTGGTGAGAACACTTGAAATCCACTCTCTTAACATTTCAAACATACAAGATCTTATTAACTATAGTCACAATGCTGCATTTTAGGTATTCAGAATTCATTCATTCATTTTATAACTGAAAGTTTGTACCCTGACAAACATCTCATCTTTTCTGCCACCATTCTACTGTTACTCTGAGTTTGACATTTTCTTAGATTTCACACAAATTTGAGATAAAGCAGTATTTCTCTTTTCATGTCTAGCTTATTTCACTTGGCATAATATCCTCCTTCCATCTGTGTTGTCACAAATGGCAGGACTAACTTCTTTTTTAAGGTTGAATAATACTCCAGTGTGTGTGTGTGTGTGTGTGTGTGTGTGTGTGTGTGTGTGCGTGTATAAACTACCAACGTTCTCTCTATTCAGTCATCCATTGACAATGGCTATCTCATCTTTGTTACTATAAATAATGTTGCAACGAAGATGGGAGTGCAAATATCTCTTCCAAATAGTAATTTCATTTCCCTTGGATATATAATCAGAACTGTGATTCCTGAGTTACATTTTTGGTAGTTCTCTTTTTAATATTTTAATAATTTCCATAATGGCTACACCAGTTTACAATGCTATCAACAGTACACAAAGGTTCCCTTTTCTCACACTGTCACAAATACTTATTAAATCTTTTAACTTTTTAATAATAACTTTCCCAGCAGGTATGAGGCGATATCTCATTATGATTTTGATTTGTATTTCCCTGAAGATTAATGATGTTGAGAATGTGTTCATGTACCTATTGGCTATTTGTATATCTTTTTTAAAAATGTCTATTCAAGTTCTTAGCTCATTTTTTCCCAGTTAAAGCATTTTTTAATTTAAATTTTGATTAGTTAATATACAGTGCAATACTGCTTTCATAAATAGAATTCAGTGATTCATCACTTACATACAACACTCAGTGCTCATCACAAGTGCCCTCCTTATTACTCATCACCCATCTAACCCATCTCCCACCTACCTCCCTCTATCAACCCTCAGTGTATTCTCTATCATTAAGAATTTCTTGTGGTTACTTTCCCCTTTCTTCTCTTCCCCCCTCTTCCCATAAGTTCATCTGTTTTGTTTCTTAAATTTCACCTATCAGTGAAATCATAGGATATTTGTCTTTGTCTGACTACTTATTTCATGTAGTGTAATACATTCTAGCTGCATCCAAGTCATTGCAAATGGCAACATTTCATTCTTTTTGATGGCTGATTAATATTCCATTGTGTATATATATATACCACATCTTCTGATCAGGCTATATGTTTGTTTGTTTGCTTGCTATTCAGTTGTAGGTCTTGATTATATATTGTGGCTATAACCCCTTTATATCTTCTTTTCTTTAATAGATATACAGTTTGCAAATATTTTCTTCCATTCCATAGGCTGTCTTTTCATTTTGTTTCCTTTGCCTTGCAGAAATGGTTTAGTTTAATATAGTCCCATTCATTTATTTTTGTTGCAAAATACAAAAAACAAACAAAAAATCATCACCATGACCAATGTCTAGGAGCTTACCTCCTATATTTTCTTCTAGGAGTTTTATAGTTTTAGATCTTATATTTGAGTGTTTAATCTATTTTCGGTTGATTTCTATGTATGAGGTAAGACAAGGATCCAATTTCATTCTTTTGCATGTGGATTTCCAGTTTTCCCAATGCCATTTATTAAAGACATTATTTTTCCTCTATTGTGTATTTTTGGTGATCTTGAGGAGTATTAGTTGACTGTATATGCAGGATATTTCTGGGCTCTCTATTCTGTTACTCTATTACATTGGTCTATTCTGTTTTTATGTCTGTTTTGATAAAAATAGCTTTAAGGTTTTAATTTTTATTTTTGAGAGAGTGAGAGTACACATGCAGGGGAAGGGGAAACGGACAGAGAAAATTCTAAGCATTTTGGGCAAGGAGCCCAACAAGAGGCTCAAACTCACAACCATGAGATCATGACCTGAGTTGAAATCAAGAGTCAGGCACTTAACCAACTGAGCCTCCCAGGCTCCCCCAAAACAATAGCTTTGTATTATAATTTAAAATAAAGAAGTGTGAATTAGTTCCCCCAGCTTTGTTCTACTTTCTCAAGGCTGCTTTGGCTTCTCAAAGGCTTCTGAATTTTAGGATTTTTTTTTTCTATTTCTGTGAAAAATGTCATTGGAATTTTGAGAGGTTGCACTGAATCTGTAGATTGCTTTGGATAGTATGGGCATTTTAACAATGTTAATTCTTCCAATCCATGAACAGAGGATATATTCTCATTTATTTGTGTCTTCTTCAATTTCTTTCATCGATGTATCTTATAGTTCTGTGTACAGATCTTTCATGTCCTTAAATTTATTCCTAAGTATCTTACCCTTTTTGATACTATTATATAAATGGGATTATTTCCTTACTTTCTCTTTCTAATTGTTCATTGTTAGTTGTATAGAAATGCAACTAATTTTTTTTTAATTTTTTTTTTAACGTTTATTTATTTTTGAGACAGAGAGAGACAGAGCATGAACGGGGGAGAGTCAGAGAGAGAGGGAGACACAGAATCTGAAACAGGCTCCAGGCTCTGAGCAGTCAGCACAGAGCCTGACGCGGGGCTTGAACTCACGGACCGCAAGATCATGACCTGAGCCGAAGTCGGATGCTTAACCGACTGAGCCACCCAGGCGCTCCTGCAACTGATTTTTGTATACTGATTTTGTATGCTACATCTTTACTGATTTTGTTTTTCAGTTCTAATAGTTTTACTGTGGAGTCTTTCAGGGCTTTTTAAAAAAAAAAATTTAATGGTTTTTATTTAGAGACAGAGAAAGAGCAGGAGCAGGGGAGGGGCAGAGAGAGAGGGAGACACAGAATCCGAAGCAGGCCCCAGGCTCTGAGCTGTCAGCACAGAGCCTGACGCGGGGCTCGAACTCATAGACTGTGAGATCATGACCTGAGCCGAAGCCAGGCGCTCAACCGACTGAGCCACCCAGGCACCCCTTTCCAGGCTTTTTATACATATGATCATATCACCTACAAAGAGACCATTTTACTTTTTCATTTTTGGACTTTGATGTCTTTTATTTATCTTCTTCCTTCCTGATTGCTCTGGCTGGGAATTCCAATACCATGCTGAGGAGAAGTGGCAAGAGTGAAAACACTACATTTCTGACCTATATCCATATATGTTTATACATTCAGAGATCTCTAAAAGGCTATTGAAAAAAAGGTGGTTCCAGTGGTTACTTCGAGGAAGACTGGTGGGCTTGGAGAGTAGGTGAAAGGGGAAAGGAAATGTCTCACTGTAAAGTCTTTGATGCCTTTTTAGTATTGTTCCATATACATATATTATCACTAAAGTACAAAAATGGAATTTTTTAAAAGTTATTTTAGAGGAAAGGGGCAGAAAGAGAGTGAATCTTAAGCAGGCTCTATGCTTAGTGTGAAGTCCGACTTGGGGCTCAATCCCACAATCCTGGGATCATGACCTGAGTCAAAATCAAGAGTCTGACACTCAACCAAGTGAGCCACCCAGGCATCCCATAAATGGAAATATTTTTTAAAACTCTTATCAATCCTAGACACAGACCCCTCGCTACTCATTCTATTAACAAAGAGGTCGCCTTTCGAAATGAAATAACCAACCAATGCAACAATGACAACTACAGATTCAATAAGTACACCCAAAGCATTAAACTGTTTCTCACCACTGTAGGGGAAATACTTTAATTGGTTGGTTAGATCCATGACAATCAGCCATTATACATTAAAAAAGAAATCCAAGGAAAAATGATCAATAAAGGAAGCAACAAATTAAGAGAGAATTTCTTTTTAAAAGGAAGAGAGAAGAATACAGGTAAAAGAAAGCAGTAAGATGTGTACCACAGAACTTGATACCCTTAGCAGCAGAAAACAAGAATCCGAAACCAAGAGATGAAAATTAAGAATAAGCATGGCCATGATGCTTAATAGTGCAGTTCTCAAAGGAAACCAAAGGTATGTATGTGCAAGATACAAGCAAAAAGCCACTTCTGCTCAGATGAAAACAATGACTGTAAGTGTGCATGTATGTCTTCTCTATACAATATTTGGGTGGGAGTGGCAGGAGGAGGTAGGGGAAAAGGTTAAATAGTAACTTCAGCCTCACTCTTTTTCTAGATCTTTATGGCAGCAGAATATCATATTGAAAGTATAGCCACCAGCACATTACAAGAATGCAGCGGCAGACAGGCAAGAGAAGCCCATTGTATTCCACATATATAATCAAAGTTACTAATGAAAACAAAGATTTACAGCATAAAAAAAAAACAACAAAAAACACCCATCTCATATCAGAGTTAGGTTTTTGGCTGAAGACATCAAGAAAGATTTCTGATTATAGAGAAATTTTAAGAAGGAGCAAAGCTACATAAGTATGTTCAAATGCTGTATTTAACTAGAAATTTTTCTTATTTGTTCATCACAACGAATCCATCTTAACATGACAATAAATGGATTTTCTTTAAAAAACATAAACTGATAGGACAGAAAGGACTGATAGGAGAAAACAGCAAGCAAATTCATATATAAGCTCAGGGCACCATGTCATCTGGTGAAACCAGATGAACAATTGAAAAGTACCTTAGCAGACCTAAGAGTTGAAATCCTACTTCAGCAGAAAATAAAGCTAAGAAGCAATTTGAATGGCTTTGAAGAACTCCCAAAGAGCTCAGAAAGTGGCATAATCAGGTCCTTTTACAAGTAGGGTAAAAATAGGAAAGAATACAGGATGATTAGTTAAATGTTTATGGAACAGTTAAACTCCCAGATCCCCTACTTGATACAATATCCACCCACACCCTATCAAAAGTCTAAGTTTATCCTCTGGAGAGAGTGAACCAGAGTGTATCACTAGACAGAGAACGATCACCGGACATTTAAGAACAACCAATAATATCATAGGCAGATAATATTTAAAACTTTACTGAAAGAAAGCAAGTTGAAGGAAGTAGTAACTATTTAAAGAAAAAATAATACAGGAAAAGTCACCATTAACATCTTCAGAGAGGAGATATCACATATGAAGCAAGAATGGAAGGCTAGTAAGAAGAAAAACTCAGAGAACAAAAAATAGCTCTTGAAAATTAAAAAAATAATACCAGAGGCCAAAAGATTAACAGAACAGGAAGACAGAGTTGAGGAAAATCCTCACAAAGAAGGGCAAAAAGATGATGAGTCCAAAACAGAAAGAAAAAAAAAAGAAAAAATATTAGAGGAGCAACTCAAGACATCCAATTCCTAAATAATGTATAAAGAATGAAAAGAGAAAACAGGGAGGAAATACATAATATAAATGTTAACAATCCTTTTTAAGTCCCCTAACTAATGGAAGTTGAGCTTTCATACTGAATTGGTCCAACCAATGTCAAGCACAAAATATAAAAATGACCTAATAGACAATGTCTAAAACTGGAAAATAAAAATGTTGCAAAACCAGTTACAATGCAATTGTCCAGAAAGATTTATTTCTTGATTAAGAGAACCAGTTTCCTAAAGAAATTAATGTCACAATAACTATGCTTTTTTGACTATGTTGAATTCAAGTAACCTGCTTTAAAGACACTAATGAACAATTATTTAAGAGAGAGTTCAATGCAATTCAACAATTATTTACTGAGCTCCTCATTTGTGGTAAGCTCTTTTGATAAAAAGACCAAGTGTCCTAATTTTAAAAGATCTCGAGCCCATGGAGGCTTAGTCCAAATTAAAATGTGTGAACATTTATTTATTCAAATAGATAAAGGACTGTCATATAAAATAGGAGGTAATCTTATTCTAGAGGACATCTAGAATAAAAGGACCAACAGGCTCACAGGACCAACGGGAAGAAACTATAGATGGAAAAGTTTTCCCATGGTAAGAATAAACCAACTTCAAGACTTATATAGAGCTACAATAATCAAAACAGTGTGATATTTGTCTAAAGATAGATATATGACTCAATAGAACAGAAGAGAGTCGAGAAATACACCCACATATACATGGTCAATTGTTTTTCAACAGAGGTACCAGAGTAATTCGGTGGAAAAAGAGTCTTCTCAACAAATGGTGCTAAAATAACTGGACATGGAAAACACAACAAAACAAAACCCTCAACCTCTATCTCATGCTATATACAGAGATATACAAAATTTAAGTTGAAATGTATTATAGAACTATATGTAAGAGATAAAACTATAAATCTGTGGAAGAAAACAAAAAAATCTTTGTGATGTTCAATTAGTCTTTTTCTTAGATAAGACACAGAAAGCACAAACTATTGAAAAATGGATAAATTGGACTTCATCAAAATTAACATCTGTTCTTCAAAAGACACTGCTAAGGTAAGTCACAGGCTAGAAGAATATGTACTAGCTAGCAAAAGATTTGTATCCAGAACACATAAATAACACAATTTAATAAGAAGATAATACAATTATTAAAATGGGCAAAAGACCTGAATAGATACTTCACCAAAAAGATGTACAGATGGCCAATAGGCACACAAAAATGTGCTCAACCTCATTAGTCATCTGAGAACTATAAATTAAAACCACTATAAGATACCATTATACAACTATAGAATGGCTAAAATTAAAAAGATTCAAAAGGCCAAATCTTGGCAAGGATGCAGAGTGATTGGAGCCCTCGTATATTTGTTGGTGAAAATAAAAAATATACACCCACGTTAAAAAACAGCACAGTCTCTTATGAAGTTAAAGATAAATCTGCCATATGTTGTACCAATTCCACCTACTCCTAAGTATTTACAGAAGACAAATAAAAATATACCCACACAAAAATCTGTATGTGAACATTTATAGTAGCTTTACTCAAAGCCATGAAAAAGTGTAAACAATCCAAAGTATCCATCAACAGGCAAATGGCTAGATAAATTTTGGTACACCCATATAATGGAATACTACTCACTAATAAAAGGGAAAGACATATTCAACAAATGGATCAATCTCAAAAGTACTGTTAGTGAAAGAAGCCAGCTACAAAATTCTACATACTGTATGCTTCCATCTATATGGCAATCTATAATAAACAAAATTACAGGGATATAAATCAGTTGTTGTGAAAGTTTAGATTTGCAGGAAATCAATGTTCACAAAGCGGCACAAGGGAACTTCCTGGGATAATGGATGTCTTCTCTATCTTGACTTTGGTGGTGGCCACAGAATTGTATAAATTTATCTATACACACTGAACTGCATACTTTACAAGGTGAATTTCACTATATGTAAATTATAGTTCAGTAAACTTGTCCTTAAAATTTTTTTAATAAATAAACCATTTCTGTACTAGAAATAAAGATGTCAACATGATTCAAATTACTGAGATTAGTTATAAAGCTATAAAAAGACAACAGTCAAGTAATTTTGAAGATCAGAGAGTTTTCTTCCTTGAAATTAAAAAAGTAACAGGAGAATATTAGAATAAGAATATGAAGGTAGCAGGAAATTGAAGATACAAAAATACTACCTATAAACATCTCTCAGTTACACCATTGGGATCTTAACTGTCAAAATAATCCCCAATAGACCATAAATAAAAAATAAGAATTCAAGCATTTCTAAAGGAATTTAAAAAATAAACATTAATTCAAATATATGAAATAATATACAAAATGGGGACTTTTAATGTTCTTAAAAGGTTGTAAAAATTAAAATGCTTTTTTGTACTCTAAAATTTCAAGTCAAATGGTCAGGAACCAAACCCCCTTCACAGTGACCCAGAAGCAGGAAAGATATCATAAGCACAGAGGTCCTCCCTGAGGAGCAAGGGCTTCAAGCACCCTCCCAGGCACTGTCCCTTCTGGGCCTGGAAATCTGCACCAGGAAGAGGAGCCCCCACAACATCTGGCCATGAAAATCAGCAGGGCTTACAGGAGAGCCAGAAGGCTACTTGAAATTAACATCACTTTTTTTTTTTTAATTTATTTTTTTTTAATTTTTTAATATATGAAATTTACTGTCAAATTGGTTTCCATACAACACCCAGTGCTCATCCCAAAAGGTGCCCTCCTCAATACCTATCACTTTTAAAGGACCACGACACAATACTACTCATTCTGAGACACAGCATAGAAGGAGTTATTTGAAAAGTGCCTGGGCTACAACTGAGAGAGATTTATTAACTAATTTTAGGGAGTATTCCAGAGGGGCAGGGATTTGTAGGGATGGCTAGCAAGTGCCACTTTTCTTCCCTCATTCAGCCTACCTAGCCCAATGCAGAAGCTACCTATCTTGCTAATACCACTGGCCCCATGCTGGACTTCCCCTGTGAACCCACCCAGCTTATGAACCTGCCCTTGCAGGCGCCCTCCTGAAGAACTCCTGCCTCATCAAACCTGGTGGGGGCAGCCTCAGTGGGGATCACGAAACCCCCAAAACCACAATGCTCAAAATGGCTACCACCCTGCCCCTGGCAAAGCAACTCCTGGGGAGGTGGGGGGGGGGGAGGGCACATCCACTAACACATCAATAATAGCTGCAGCAAGGCCTCTCAGCCAGCTGTATGGGGGGGACCAACCCCACACAACACCCAGCCTTCGGCAGCTACAGCAAGCCACTGCAGCTAGCCCCAACCATCAGTGCAACTGCAGCAGTCAGCAGCCTACACAGGGGACAACCCTGGAGTGCTTGGTTCTGGTGACCAGGGGAGATTGAGCTTCTGGGCCCTGTGGGATGCCTCCTACATAACGCCACTAACTTCAAGATAAGGAGATGAAGCTGACCTATGTCACAAACACAGAGAGTCAGACAAAAAAGAAAAGACAGAGGATCATGTTGCAGTGAAAGAATAATACTAAACCTCAGAAACCAACTAAATAAAATGGAGATAAGCAATCTATTTGATAAAGAATTCAAATGATCATGAAGATGCTCCCTGGACTTGAGAGAAGAGGGGCTGAACTCACCAAGGACATCAACAAAGAGAGTGAAAATATGGGAAAGATCCACTTAGAGCTGAAGAACTCCATAACTGAAATGAAAAATACGCTAGAGAGCTCAAAAAGAGATTAAATGATGTAGAACGGATCAGCAAATGGAAGATACATTAGTGGAGATCATCCAAGCTAAACAACAAAAGGAAAAAAAAAAAAACACATTGAAAATGCTAATAAGGATAGGTTAAAGGACCACTGAAACAACAGCAAGCATACTGACATTTACGTTAAAGGGTTCCCAGAAGAGGAAGAAAGAGAAAGAGGCAGAAAAGTTGTTTGAAAAAATAATGGCTGAGTATTTCCCTAATCTGAAGAAGGAACCAGGCAGCCAGGTCCAATAAGCATGGATAGCAGCAAACAAGATGAACCCAAAGAGATCCACACCAAGATACATAATAATTAAAATGTGAAAAAGTTATGGGGCATCTGGGTGGCCCAGTTGGTTAAGCCTCTGACTCTTCATTTCGGTTCAGGTCATGATCTCACAGGCATGAAATCAAGCCCTGTTTGGGGCTCTGCACTGGGCGTGGAGCCTGCTTAAGATTCTTCCTCTCCTCTCCCCAGCTCATGCTTGTGCCCTTTTTCTATTAAAAAAATAAGTAAAATTTAAAAATGTGAAAAAACTAAAATAAAGAGAGGATCTTTAAGAGCAGCAAGAGAAAAGCAACTAATTTTGTACAGAAGACTCCCTGTCCCATTAGGCTATTACTTGATTTTTCACAGAAATTTTGCAGGCTACAAGGGAATGGTATGACATATTCAAAGTGCTGATGGACAAAAACATATAACCAAGAATCATCTACCCAGTAAGGCTATCATTGAGAAGTAACGGAAAGATAAAAAGTCTTCCAGAGAAAGGAAGGTTAAAGGGATTCATCACACTAATCCAACCTTAAAATAAATGTTAAAGGGACTTCTTTAAGCAGAAAAGAAAAAAAACAACAACACATGAGTAGAAGTATATGAAACTTATGCAAGAAACATACACTAAAGATAATAGATTGATTATTTAAAAAGATAGTACGAAGGTAAAAAGACAAAAGTAGTAAGTTCAATTATATCTATATTACTAGCTTTACCTACAATAATTAAAGAGACAGGCAAATAAAAAAGCCATAAATTATAACATTAAATACATATACCAAGGAAGGGGGAGGTAAAAATGTAGTACTTTCAGAATGTGGTCAAACTTAAGCATATATAAACTGATAACAGATAGCTATATATATGTATAAGGTGGTTACATTGAACATTAAGCTAATCACAAATCAAAATTCTACAACAGATACACTTGCAAAAAAGAAAAAGTATTCCAAATATAACACTAAAGAAAGTCATCAAATCGCAAAAGAAGTGTATAAGAAGAAAGTTACAGAGAACTACAAAAAAGAGTCAGGAAGCAATTAACAAAATAGCAGTAAGTATATACCTATTAATTGAAATGTAAATGAACTGAATGATTCAATCAAAAGACACACAATGAACGAATGGACAAAAAGAAAGAAAAAAAAAACCCAAAAAACCCAAGACCCATGTACATGCTCCTACAAGAGACTCACTGCAGACCTAAACATGCATAAAGACTGAAAGTGAAAGGATGGAAAATGATATTCTAAGTAAAGGACAATAAAAGAAAACCTGGATAGCAATACTTGTATCAGACAAAATAGACTTTAAAACAAAGACTGTAGTAAGAGACAAAGAAGGGCATTACATAACGATAAAGGGATAAATCCAACAAGGGGATATAACAATTGTAAATATCCCTGCACCCAACGTAACAGCATCTAAATATATAATGCACAAATTAACAGAAAGGGAGAAACTGACAGTAATACAACAGTACTAGCAAAGTTATATCCTTACATCAATGGATAGATTATCCAGACAGAAAATATGAAAACAGTGGCTTTGAATGTCATGTGACATCAGATGAACTTAACAGACTTATACAGAACATCCTATCAAAAACAGCAGAATACACATTCTTTTCAAGTGAGCATGTAACATTCTCCAGGACAGATCACAGGTTAGGCAACAAAACAAGTCTCAATAAACTTAAGAAGATTGGAATCATATGAAGCATCTTTTCTGACCACAATGGTATGAAAGTAATAATCAGTTAACTATATCAGAATTTAACTAAAAAGAAAACAAACAAAAGCCAGAAACACATAGAAGCTGAACAACATGCTACTTAACAATGAGTCAACAAAGAAATCAAAGAGTAAATAATAGGATAATTGGAGACAAATGAACATGGAAACAAAATTTTCTGAAATTGTTGGGATACATAAAAAGCAGTTCTCAGAGGTAAGTTTATACTGATGCAGGCTTACCTTAAGAAACAACTAAAATCTCAAATAAACAATCTAATCTACACCTCAAGGAAGGAAAAACAAACAAACAAATAAAAAAGCCCACAGTTAGTAAAAGGAATGAAATCATCAAGATCAGAGTGAAAACAAACGAAATAGACTCTGAAAAAAAAAAAAAAAGAACTATAAAGAAAAGATGAATACAACAAAGAGCTTGTTATTTGAAAACATAAAACTGATAAACTTTTAGCCAGATCTTAAGGGAAAAGCTTTTAGCTTTTCATCACTGAGTATGATATTAGCTCTGGCTAAGACTTCCAATATTATGTTGAATAAAAGTGGCAAGAGTGGGAAATCTTGTTTCCTTCCTAATCTTAGAGGAAAGGCTTTCAGCTTGTCACCGCTGAGTGTAAGGTTTGCTGTGGGCCTGTCATATATGGCCTTTATGTTGTGGTATGTTCCTCTATACCCACTTTTTTGAGTTTCTGTTATGACTCAATATTGAATTTTGTTAAGTGCTTTTTCTCCATATATTGAGACAATCACTTAACTTTCAGTTTCATTTTACTAATGTAGTTTATCTTGTTGATTGATTGATGGATATTGAACTGTCTTACATGCTTGAATACATCCCACTTAATTGTGATGCATGATCTTTTTAAGGTATTATTGAATTCAGTTTGATAGTATTTTGTTTTGGAATTTCCTGTCCATGCTCATTAGGGATATTGACCTGTAATTTACTTTTCTTTCTTTGTTCTTTTTTTTTTTGTATTATCTTTTCTGATTTTTGCAACAGAGTAATGCTGGCCTTGTAGAATTAATTTGGAAGAATTCCTTCCACTTCTTAAAGGTTTTTTTAAACTTTAATTTATTTATTTTGAGAGAGAGAGAGAGAGAGAGAGGGGTGGGGGGCAGGGCAGAGAGAGGGAGAGAGAATCCCAAACAGGCTCTGCAGTGACAAAGCATGGTATATATTTTCATTTATATGTCATCTTCAATTTCTTTTATCAGTGTTTTACAATTTTCAGAGTAAAAGGCTTTGACCTTCTTGATTAAATTCATTTTTAGGGTTTTTTGTTTTTTTGTTTTTAGTGTAGTTGTAACTGGGATTAACTTCTTTCTGCTGGTTTGTTATCAGTTATAGAAATGCAACATATTTCTGTATATTAATTTTGTATCCTGGAACTTTACTGAATGTATTTATTAAGTCTAATAGTTTTTTGGTGATTCTTTAGGGTTTCTTATGTGTAGTATCATGTCACCTGCCAAGAAGGACAGTTTTACTTCTTCCTTATCAATTTGGATGTCTTTTATTTCTTTTTGTTGTGTGATTTCTGTGCCTAGGACCTCCAGTACTATATTGCATGTAAGTGGTAAGATTCAGGGCGCCTGGGTGGCTCAGTTGGTTGAGCATCTGACTCTTGATATTGGCTCAGATCATGATCCCAGGGTCTTGGGATTGAGCCCCATGCTGGGCTCCACTGCATGTGGAGCCTGCTTAAGATTCTATCTCTTTCTCCCCCTCCCCTCCCTATTCTCCCTCTTCAAAAAAAAAAAAAAAAAAAAAAAAAAAAATTAAAAAAAATATATATACAATGGGGAAAAAGAGATACCCTTCAATAAATGATGTTGGGAAAAGTGGACAGTTATATTAAAAAAAAAATGAAACTGGATCACTTTCTTATACCATATACAAAAATAAACTTAAAACGGATTTAAAATTTAAATGTAAGAGCTGAAACCATAAAACTCCTAAAAGTAAACATAGGCAGTAAAATCTTAGACATGGGTCTTAACATTTTTTGGATCTGTCTCCTTAGGTAAGGACAAAAAACCCAAAAATGAACAAGCGGGGCTACATTAAACTAAAAAGTTTCTGCACAGCAAAGGAAATCATCAACAAAATGAAAATCTACTGACAAGGAGAAAATATTTGCAAATCATATATCTGATACAAGGTTAATATCCAAAATATATTTTTAAAAAAACACATACAACTCCACACCTAAAATAAAAGAATCCAATTAAAAATTTGGCAGACGTTTTTCCATATAAATAGACATTTTTCCAAAAAGACATACAGATAGTCAACAGACATACAGAAAGATGCTCAACATCACTACTCATCAGGGAAATACAAATCAAAACTGCAATGAAATGTTACCTCAGAGCAGTCAGAATTGGTAGTCTCAATACGACAAGAAAAAACAAGATGTGGAGAAAAGGGAACCTTCATGTATTGCTGGTGAGTATATAAATTGGCACAGTCATTAGGGAAAACTGTATGGAAGATAACTTAAAAAATTAAAAACAAAAATACCATATGAACTAGTAATTCCACCACAGGGTATTTACCTAATGTAAACAAAAACACTAATTTGTAAACATATATGCACCCCTATTTTTATGACAGCATTATGTACCATGGCCAAGGTATGGAAGCACCTTGTGTCCATCAATAGATGAATGGATAAAGAAGTTATGGCACAGCAGAATATTACTCAGCCATAAAAAAGAATGAGATCTTACCATTTGCAACAATATATATAGGCCTAGAGACCATTATGCTAAGTGAAATAAGTTAATAAGGAAAGAAAAGTACAGCATTGGGAATATAATCAATAATACCATAATGTTACATGATGACAAATGATAACCACACTTATGGTGAGCACAGTGTGCAGAATTATTGAATCACTATGTTGTATACCTGAAACTACTATAACATTGTATGTCAATGACACTTTGAGCAAAATAAAAACTAAGTAAATAAATAAAGATAATAAAGTATTCTGTGATATAATCAGTAAAAAAAAAGAAAAAAGAATGAAATCTTGCCACTTGCAACAAAATGGGTGTACCTAGAGGGTATCATGCTAAATGAAATAAGTCAGAAAAATACAAATACCATATAATTTCACAAATATGTGGAATATAAAAAACAAAATAAATGTAATAAAGAAAACAGAAACCAGAATCATAAATACAAGGAACAAACTGGTGGCTGCCAAAAGGGAGTGGTTGGGGGAATGTGCAAAATAAGTAAAGGAGATTAAGAGTTATACATTATACATGTTATACATTACATTATATAGTTATACATTAAATAAATCATGGGGATACAAAGCACAGCATAGGGAATAAACTCAATAATATAGTTATAATTTTGTATGGTGACAGATGGTAACTAAGCATAGTATTTTGAAATGTGTACAATTGTGGAATCACTGTTGTATACCTGAAACTAATATAATATTGCATGTCAACTATACTTCAGTTAATAGTTTTTTTAAAAAAAACAGATTAAAAAATTTTTAAAAATAAAATTTTAAGTCAGGATAAGCAATCAAGATAAAACCTAAATGTATAAACTACAGTAAAAGGAGATTATGTAAGAACGATTTTCTGACACAACTAGGAAAGCACGAATCTAATGTTTGGTAAAGTTTGTAGATTTAACAGGTAATGGTACCTGACAAAGAAGATTGACAACATTTATGAATTCCAGGTATTTTCACAGGTGCTCAAACTGGGACCTGAGGTACATCTTAACCTTTAAATCTACTATTACTCCATACCTTCTTCTGTCCCAGGCCTCAGTGAGCCCAAGAGGAACATGTGAAAAGTAGGAAAGTCTTACCTGAAATGCTTTAACCAAGAGCACACAGGAGCAAATGAAAAAGTGAGGAGTGGGGAGTCCTAGGGTTATGTCTTCAATAGGAAGCCAAGTTCGTTCCCACAGGCTAGCAAGAATGTTTTGTCATTGTTTCAATGGACCAGGAAAAATGCTCTCTGACTCCAAATAGTCATAGTTATTTGGCATTAGGAGTCTGTGCCTCTGGAAAAGTAAGGCCAACCTAGATTGAAGTGCTTATTTCTCTCCTCTTCAAGGAAAAATTCTTGGGTGACACAACAGACCTTGCATATTTTACAGTGGGGGAGATCATATCAAGTGTCAGGGTTCGTGATCTAATCTGTGTACCATGGGCTGGGACTCTGGCAGGTCTAGGTAAACTGAGACAAATCACTGGGTATTCTATGTGGCTAAGGAGGAATGAATCCTCTGAGATAAAGGACCTTGACATAAATCAGAGTTAAATGAGCAGATGATCAAAAATGGGACACAAAGTCTTTCTCCTATTAGCACACAAGACAGGCTCACACTGCGGTGGAAGTTTGAAATTGTTAAGTTTAAATTTTAATTTTTTTAACGTTTATTTTCGAGACAGAGAGAGACAAAGCATGAACGGGGGAGGGTCAGGGAGAGGGAGACACAGAATCTGAAACAGGCTCCAGGCTCTGAGCTGTCAGCACAGAGCCCAACGCAGGGCTCGAACTCACGGACCGCGAGATCATGACCTGAGCCAAAGTCGGCCGCTTAACCGGCTGAGCCACCCAGGCGCCCCAAGTTTAAATTTTAAAAACGATATGAATTTGTCAAGCACAGACAATTTGGGATGGAAACTGATCCAGGGCAACTTCAGTCAAAGGTGACCATAAAAAATCCTATATTGGATGCCTCAAACATTGACAGGCAGATGGGAGTCCTTTGCCTGTTTATTTATCTGTGTGGATAGTTTGGCAAGGGGAACAGCATCGAATAGCTACCTATAAGATGAAATAGGAAAGTTATGAATAAACAAAGATAAGATTAAATGATGCAAAGGCTGAAGAGATGAATTAGAACTAGGAATAAAGGGTAAAGCCAGACAAAGATGGCATGTCCGGAGATACTGGCTTGTGGACAAGTGGACAGATAGGGAGTGGAGAAGCTAACCGGGGCGATACAGTCAGTCCATCAGCAAGAATGGGGGCAGGACACATCTCAGAAGACAGGGTTAGATGTCAATATTTAAAGGAATAGAGTATGCCTTACAGCTCAGGTATCAGAATCAAAACCTGTTACTCTTTACCCTTTGATTATTAGGTCCCAGGCTATTCACAAATCGGAGGAGACACAGGTCAATGTATGCATCCCCAGAACTATACTATCTCCAATCCTGCTTTACCATTTCACATCAAGTGTACTTCACAGACCAAACTATGTATTTGTTGAAAAGGTAAAATACGAACTAGTCCAAGCCTCACTACCGATAAAGAAATTGAACAGAGGATGAATATGCATTCTTAAAACCACACACAAGTTTAGGGGTGCCTGGCTGGCTCAGACAGTGGAGTGTGCGACTCTTGATTCTGGGGCTTTGAGTTCAAGCCATATGCTGCGTTTAGAGATTACTTAAAAAACTAATGTCTTAGGGGTGCCTGGGTGGCTCAGTTGGTTAAGGCTCTGACTCTTGATTTTGGCTCAGGTCATGATCTTTCAGTTTGTGAGGAGGAGCCCTGAGTATGGCTCTGCACTGGCAGAACGGAGCCTGCCTTGAATTCTGTCTCAAAATAAATAAATAAACTTAAAAAAAAATAATAACATCCTAAAAAGAAGCTACACATTAAGTCTTTTGTGAAGAAAAGCTAATTTTATGCTTATTTTCAAAATCATTTATTATCTCATTGCAATTTCCTTGGCAATAGCTCCTAAAATTAAGTTTGATGAAAATCTACTAAGAGAAAAACTATACAGAAGAATATTCACAGTAGTACTCTTCATATACTAAAACTGGAAACATAAATATTGAGCAACAGTACAATGGATAAATAAATTGTAGCATATCCTTAAGACAAAATTCTATACAGCAATGAGAAGGAACAAACTACAACTACCCAATATGACAAAATAAATTTCACAAATATACTGTTAAATGAATTAAGACAGAGACAAATGAGTGCATAGTATACTATTCCACTTATATAATGCAGAAAGAAAAAACTATCCAGTGGTGTTCAAAGATAGAATTTCAGTTGGAGGGAACAGTGGAGGAAGGAACAGTGACTGGAACATAGCACACTCTGGAGTTCTTGGGTTCAGGAAATATACAATTCTCTCTCTCTCTCTGTCTCGCTCTTTTTTTTTTTTTTAACATTTATTTATTTTTGAGAGAGAGAGACAGAGCACAAGCAGGGGAGGGACAGAGAGAGAGGGAGACACAGAATCCGAAGCAGGCTCCAGGCCCAGGGCTGTCAGCACAGCCTGATGCAGGGCTCAAACTCACAGACCATGAGATCATAAACTGGATCCAAGTCGGACATTCATCCGACTGAGCCACCCAGGCATCCAGGGAATATATAATTCTTGACCTGAATGCTGGTTATATAGGAGTGTTCTCTGTGAAAAACAGCTGTTCACTTATGGTGAGGGCACTTATCAAACATACCATATAGTTGAGTAAAAAGTTTACTTTAAAAAATAAATTCAGGGCACCTGGCTGGTTCAGTCAGTAGAGCATCCGACTCTTGATCTCAGGGTCATGAGTTCAAGCCCCACATTGGGCATGGAGACTACTTAAAAAAAAAAAAAAATTAGAAACTTCTTAAAAGCTATTTTTAAATTTCGAATTATTTTTAATACAAACTAATGGCATCTTAACTTACTGATTTTATATATTTTGGTTCACATAAAGAACACTTTATTATTTTAAATTATGAAGGAATAATACTTTTACAACCATTAATTTCTTAAATTAATGTAGGTTATATGCATAGTTTTTATTTTTAAAAAGCATAGTACAAAAGAGCTTATACTGAAAAGCAACTGTCCCCACTTTTATCTATCCTCACCCCCAGCCCTAATTCTACTACTGAAAGGCAACCTTGATAATATTAATATGATTATTTGCAGTTTCATCATTCATCAGCTTCAGATATTAATCTGTTGACTTCTGCAAAACCTGAAAATCATAAAGTCAAAATCTTTAATTCTAGTCTAGACTAGAAAAATATCTCTGAAGTCCAAGCACTAGGTTCCAGTTGACAGTTTTAATGAATAACTTTTAAAAACAGGAGACTTTTTTTTTTCTTTAACTCCTCAGGGGATTCCAGTGCATGGCCAAGGTTGATGCAATGCTGAGGCAATTAGAGAAGAAAAAGCCCGTACTATATTTACATTCCTATTACTAGAAAAGTTAAAAGCCATAATCATTTGGTGCCTTCCATTAAAAGAGTTGAGTTTCTGCCCATGGTGTTTGCTAAGAAAGATAAATGACTTCAATAATTTGAGGTATTAACATGTAAATTTGTTTCTACAATGTTTGTCAGAGGAAACTACGTTTGTTAAAGTGTCTTTTATACAAAATTGTATCTATTCACTAAAAAATGTATCTGAAGTTGATTTAAACATCCAGGTAATAATTTCTTCATAATGACTTCACTGATCTAGCTCTAATTCACAGAAAAAGATGGTACAGATACTCATAAAATTAGGAACATGACTAAAGGGGCATTTCCTTTTTGAAAGTAAAATAAAATGCCTAACAGATGAACTTAAAGATTAACAAAATATAGACTCTTGGTTGGTCACCATATCTCACTATGAAAGAAGATGTGGCCTCCCACTAAGGAAAATTTGGCTCACTTCTAACTTCCTACCTCACCAACTCCTTTTACCAATGATGGCAATTATTAGAATGATTCTACTAATAGTCACATTTGTAACTTTTGAGCATATCTTTCAGATTCTAGTTCTTCCAGTTCATGAACTAAGACCATAGCTCTCAATTTGACTAAGGCAACAACTGGCAAATGTAAAACAAAAAAACAAACAAATTGATGCCTATGTTCTACACTCAAAAATTTTAATTGTTAAGATGTGGTTTGATACAGTTTGGGCATCAAGATTTTGAAAGCTCCCAGGTGATTTTAAAATGTAACAAAATTTGAGAGCTGCTATACAGAATACACATTTTAGTAGTAGCATTCACACCTGTCCTTCCCAACTTGTCACATCTACTTTTTAAAAATATTTTTTAGACTAGTAAAATTTAGGCTATTTTCTATAATCATAACTAAGACTTACATACTTTAGGTATAAAGCTAATTCTTTTTTTAAAAAGTTAAACACACAATATCCAATATCGGAGTTTATATGAATAACATTCAGAACAGAACCAAGAAGTGTACTCAGGTTGTATTTCCTTCTCTATATGCTACTTCGAGGTCAGGAGTCTCTTTTCTTATATCCTATTAATTTATCAAAATCATATTATTTAAGGACACTAATTTTCCTATCTACTTTGTATTTCCTAAACTTTTCTGACCATCTTTGTTGTCTTAATAAGAAAAATATATATTTAATATATGTACATATATGTTAAATATATATTTAACCACAGTCTGCCTGTTATTATTTCTCATTTATCAATTTCTATTCCAATTTTCTTGGATATAACTGAATTCTTACTGTAATATGATATCATTGTTTCTATTGCCTGATGTACAAATGTCATCTGGAGTTTGTACTCATTGGACTTTTGGGTAAGTTGCACTAGTTGTATCCTCTCTTGGCTTTCATGCTTTTTTTTGACAAAAAACATCCTCAATATCTGAGAGATAAATGTCATTGATCTCTTCATTTCCCTTCACACATGAAAATGACTTTATTTTGACCTCACATTTTTTAGTTTGCTGGGGTATAGAATTTTAAGTTAAAATTCATTTTTCTTCAAACCTTTGATCAAATTGTCCCCATGTCTTATAGTATCCATGTTCTACTGCCTTATGCCATCCATATTTCCTAATTTGTAGACTTTTGTTTCTTTCTTCTAGAAGTTTTTTGCCACTTTATTTATAATCTTGATATTCTGAAATTTCACAAGATTGTAATTCCTTCATTTTACTTGCTACTTAGGGAGACTACCTAATCTGAAAATAGATGCCTTTTTTTTTTTTTCTTTTTACCTTTCACTATAAACATCCTACATTTATGGTAAACGTCTAAGTGCCAGTCACTGTTCTAGATTCTAGGGTAGTGGTATAATACAAAAAGAACAAAAATTCTGTCTTATGGGGTGAAACTTTTGGTGAAGGAAACCGTAAACAGAATAAGTTAAATGTATATTAAATGCCAGGCTTAGTTTAAAAATAAAGCAAGAAAGTGGAATTGAAATATTGGGGAAGAAGGCATGGAAATTTGGATGGGATGGCCGAAGAAGACCTCACACAGAAAGTGAATTCTAGATAAAGATCTGAAGCAAGTAAGGAAGTCAAAACATGAAGATGAATGTGGCTGGGGCAAGAGACATTCCAGGCAAAGGGAAAATAATTGAAAAGGTTCTGAGACAAATCCATGTTTAGAGTTCTGGAGAAGCAAAGTGAGCTGAGTGAGGGAGAATAGGAGGTTAGGAGGTTAGGGAAGTAATGGGAAGCAAGATTCTGTAGGATCTAGGGAGCCTTGGTAAGGATGTCAACTTTTATTAGGAGTGCAGGGAGAAGTTGTCCATTGGGAGAATCTGAGCAAAGGAGTGACAGGATCCCACTAATGTTAAACAGGATCATTCTGACTGCTTTACCGAGAATATATTGAACGAGAAAAGGACAGTAAGAACAAAAAAGTTGGAAGCCTACTTAATCAGGTACAGATGGTGGTGGCTTGAAGGTGGTGGCAGTAGTGAGGATACTGAAAACAGGATAGAATTCCATGTATATTTTCAAGGTAAAATTGACAGGATATTCTGATGTGATGGAATTAAGATATGAATGAAAAGAGTCAAGAATTACTGGCCTGCAAAAGTGGAAGAATGAAGACATCATTAACTGGGATGAAATAGGCTGAGAAAAAAATCCATTTTCTGGCAGCATATATCAGGAGTTTGACTTTAGCCTTATTAAATTTGATATCTATTAAACATCTAAGTATGAGGTCAAACAGGCAGACAGATGCAAGGATTTTGAGGGTAGGGAAGAAGTCTGGCCTACACTTGTAAGTTGGGGGGCATCAGCATACACATAATATTTTAAATGTTGAGATTTGATGAAATCTCCTAGGGAAGACATAGAAGGAAAAGAAATAGTTCAAGGACTACACTCTAGGACATTCTATAATTTACAAGAAGGAATCATGAGTAAGAACCTGCAGAAAACACTAAGAGGGAGTAGCCACGAAAGCGACAGACAATAATGAATGATAGTATGAAGAAGTCAGTGATTCGCCTCCATAAAAACCAAACATTAAACTATACAGAATTTTTAAAAACACCATATTAGGGCATTAGATTGATGCAGAAAATGAACTGATAACATTTATTCTTAAAATCACACTAAAGTTTCAGGTAAGAACAGCAGAAATCTGCAGACTATTTGTCTGTGGTTACTGTCATCCACACTACCTTCCACTCCCCGAGTTCTGCTGTCAAGAAACTGTAGTTTCTTTCTCTTTAATTTTTTAAAAATTTTTCCTAAAAAAAATTTTTTTAACATTTATTCATTTTTGAGATACAGAGAGAGACAAAGCATGAGTGGGGAGGAGCAGAGAGGGAGGGAGACACAGAATCCAAAGGCTCTAGGCTCTGAGCTGTCAGTATAGAGCCTGATGTAGGATCGAACTCACTGACTTCAATATTGTGACCTGAGCTGAAGTCAGACGCTTAACTGACTGAGCCACCAAGGCACCCTTCTCTTTAATATTTTAATGTGGTAAAATACACATAAGATTTGTCAACAAAAGTATACATACCACTTTGTTTACAGCTCAGTAGTGTAAAGTATATTCTTACTGCAGTGCAAACAACTTCTAGAACTCTTCATCTTGCAAAACTGAAACTCTACACCCATTAAACAATAATTCTCCATTACCCCTTTCTCCCCTACAGTCCCTGGCAATCACCATTTTCTATTGCTATGAATTTGACTACTCTGAGAACATTAGTTTTACCATCACAGAGCTGGCAGTGAAAACCAGCAGCAATGCTGCCAGGAGACTGGACTCAAAAGAGAGGTGGAGGACAAAAAATTAGGGCTTAAAGAAATTTTAAAGTTTGACAAGTAAGAACCATAACATACCAGAATAACATTTTAAAACTTATCACTGTAAAACAAATATATTGGAATTACCATTAAATGGAAGCCTTGGTAATACTTATATAAGAACATGCTGGCATTCTGCCTTAAAAATGTATTAATCCGGTAATAAAATAAAAGTTAAAGAAAATGGTAAGCTTAGATAAAAATGAGCAGAGGAACTCCATAGCCCTACTTATCCCAGGTTGTGGTCCCAAATTAAACAAGCAGTGGACAAATCAGAAATTTAATGGGGAATCCTAAAAATGAGACAGTCATAAAAGCACTGAGAGAAGCTCTCCAGCTAGTTTTTGCTAACTAGGAAAATAAAGACATGCACTGGGGAGACTTGAGAGAGCCGGGTAAGAAGTGAAAGCTAAGGAAGTCTTGAGAAATGACTGTAATTTTTAATGAGTACCTCAAACCACATACAAATTCATAGGTAGAAGGTGGAAGCCTTATGGGCTCAAGATATTTAAACAAAATTTCTATCCTAATCATTGGCTGACAACTATGTTATTTAGAGACAATGCTTAGGAATCTAGACTAAAAACAAAAATAGTAAAAATAAAAATATTGAACAGAGACATTACTGGCAGCACACTATGGAAAACAAAGAACAAAAACAAAATCCATATCTTCTATATTACCTAAAATGTACAGTTTTCAACCAGAAATTACTAGACATACAAATAAACAGGGAGAAAAAATCAGTTCATAAAAACTAAGTGAGCCCAGATACTGAATTTAGCAGACTAAGAAACTGATGTAGCTTTTATAAGTATGTTCAAAGAACTGAAGAAAAACACGAGTATTATTCCATGAGGAAGTCTTCATAAACATATACACAATAACCAAAAGAAAATTCTAGAATTGAAAAGTACCATAACTTAAGTGGATAAAATGAAGGAACTTGTGGCAGGCACAATTCTAAGATGGTCCCACAAGACCCACTCCCTCTCATGTATACACCCTTGCAAACACAGAGGAATAAACAAAGGGTTCATAAAGAGTAGCAGTGAAAAGGAATTAATGGCGACAACCACAAAAGATGGAGTTTGCATTCCAAAAAAAGGGCTAATGATGTATATATCTCAACTGGAAACGAGAATGCTAACAACACCTTTTGGCCATAAGCTACTTTATATACGGACAAAAAAGCATTCAGGTTGGAGGGGAAGATGGTGGCAAAGCAGAAAGTCCCTAAGCTCATCTAGTTCTACTAGTACAAATAGGTAACTATCAAATCATTGTAAATACCACAGAAATCAACCTGAAGACAGGCAGAACAAACTCCATAACTATAGGTGTGGAGACAAAGTTTGAGAGGGAAACAGATCACAGTCACTGAGGTGGTGAGGAAGCGATGGTCGCAGAAAAGGGTGAGAGACACTCTAGCACACAGAGGAGCACACAGGGAATACGAATCCCAATAGGAAATGGCTTGGAAAGCAAGACGGGTGACCAGCGGGACTTAAAGCCTGGAGTTTTAAAGGTCAGCAGGCTTGGCTCAAAGGCCATGGGGCTGCTCTTGAAGAAAAGGCAGGACAAACAGTCCACAGACATGGAGTAGAAACAGCAATCTGAAGAGCACCTGGGCACACAGGAGGGAGGTTATTTACTCATCTTGGAGTATGTCCCAGAGAGAGGCATTATTCATGGAGAGACTACTCCAGCAACAGAGGAACTGGCAGGTGCCATTTCCCTCCCCTTGCCCTCAACGTACGCACAATTCCACAGCTGCAGGAAACAGTGCAATGCCCACACTCACTACCTAATTTGCTTACACCAGGCCCACAACCCACACTTCAGTGAAACTGTCCTTCCCAGTCACGCTTGCCTCAGTCACAGAGTGGCAGGCCCCATTTCCAAAAGATGAGCCCAAACACCTGCCAACACTATGTCTCACCACCTAGGAGTTGTGCAGGGCCTCGGTTCTGGCAGCAGTGGTGAAAGGTCTCATTTCACAAGCAGACTAGAAGCACACCTAGTTAAAACTCACCACATTCAGGCCAGGGACCAAACGCTGCTGACAACAGGCAAAGAGAATGTCTGCAGATGACTGACCTACAGTACAAAGGAGCCAGGACACAACAGAAGAGTGTAAACAGCACACACTGGAGACACTCCCATAAGTGCCAGGCTTTGCAGATCAGGTAACACTACACTACAGGGCACTGTAAGACCTCTTCTTCTTCATGAGGCCATTGCCCTCAACAACAGGAGAAGTAACTGGTGTTCCTAACCCACAGAAGCAGACAAAGAGACTTAGACAAAATGAGAAAACAGAGGAAATTTTCCCAAATGAAAGAAAAGGACATGGCCATGGCCAGATATTTAAGTGAGACAAATGTAAGTAACATGCCTAAAAGAGAATTTAAAGTATCATGAAGATACTCACTAGACTTGAGAAAAGAGTGGCAGGGAATAACATAGCAAAGATAAAGGGTTCAATAAACAAAATAAGGCACACAATTGATGGAATGAACAACAGGCTGGAAGAAGAAAAGGAATAAATTAATGACCTAGAAAAGAAAGGAAAGGAAAGTAATCAAACTGAACAAAAGACTGAAAAAATAATTATGCAAAATAAGAATAAACTTAGGGAACTCAGTGATTCCATCAACCGTAAAAACTTTTGTATTATAAGAATCTCAGAAGAGAAAGAGAAAAAGGGGCAGTAAATTTATTTGAAGTAATAATAGCTGAAAACTTCCCTACTCTGGGGAAGGAAACATATATCTGGATTCAGGGGGCACAGAGAACTCCAAAAAAAATCAACAGAAGCAAACCCACAACAAGACACATTGTAATTAAATTGGCAACATTTAGTTACAGTCAAAAAATTTTAGAAGCAGCAAGACAAAAGAAGTCAGTAACATACAAGAGAAACCCCATAAGATTATTAGAGGCATTTTAAGCACAAACTTTCCAAGCTAGAAGGGAGTGGCATGATGTATTCAAAGTGCTTAGTGGGAAAAATCTGCAGCAAGAATGTTATGCTCAGCATTCTATCATTCAGCATAGAAAAAGAGAGAAAGAGTTTCCCAGGCAAACAAAAGTAAAAGAGTTCATGACCACTAAACCAACTCCGCAGGGAATATTAAAGGGGACTCTGAGTGGGAAGGAAAGACCAAAAGTGACAACATTAAGAAAACAGGAAACACAAAAGCAATAACAATTACTATTTCAATAAAAAAAAAATCAGTCAAAAAACTCACAAAATAAAAGGCTGTAAATTATGACACTATATACCTAAAATGCAGGTAGGAATGGAGAAAAGAATGGGTTCAAAATTAAATGACCATCAACTTAATATAGATTACTATTTACAGAAGGGTTTATATACAAACCTAATGGTAACCACAAATCAAAAACCTGTAAGACATATGCAAAGAATAAAGAGAAACAAATCTAAATATATCATTAAAGAAAACAAGCAAAGCATGAAAGAAGGAAAGCAAACAAAGGATCAGAGAAAATCTTCAAAAATGACCACAAAATTAGTAATAAAATGGTAATAAATACATATCTATCAATAATTACTTTGAATGTAAATGGACTAAACACTCCAATCAAAAGACATTGGATCATAAGGGGCATGTGGGTGGCTTAGTCAGGTGAGTGTCCGACTCTTGATTTCAGCTCAGGTCATTATCCCTGGATTAGGGGATTGAGCCCTGCATCAGACTCCACACTAAGAGTCTAGCCTGCCTAAGATTCTCTCTCTCTTCCTCTACCCCTCTCCACTGCTCATGCACTCTCTAAAATAAAATATATATATTTGTGTGTATATATATATACACATACGTATATGTATATATACGTATGTGTATATATATATATATATACGTATTCCTACAAGGGATTCATTTTAGACCTAAAGCCACCTGCAGGTTGAAAGTAGAGATAGATGGAGAAACATCTATCATATAAATGGATGTCAAAAGAAAGCTGGAATAGCAATTCTTATCTCGAACAAAACAGACTTTAAAAGAAAACGGAACTGAGAGACAAAGAAAGAGGCTATAATAATAAAAAGTCCAACAAGAAGTTGTGACAACTGTAAATATGTATGCACCCAACAAGTGAAAATCCGAATACATAAAATAGTTCATAACAAACATAAAGGAACTAATCAATAATAATACGAAAACAGTAGGGGACTTTAAAACCCCACTTTCATCAACAGACACATCATCTAAACAGAAATCAATAAGGAAACAATTGTTTTGAATGATACACTAGACCTGATGGATTTAACAAATATATTCAGAACATTCTATCCTAAAATAGCATAATATACATTCTTCTCAAGTGCACATGGAACATTCTCCAGAAAATATCACTTTTTAGACTACAAAACAAGACTCAATAAATTCAAGAAGACTGAAGTCATAACATATATCTTTTCCAACCACAATGCTATGAAACTGGAAGTCAACCACAGGAAAAACTTTGGAAAGAACGAAAATACATGGAAGTTAAATAACGTGCTGCTAAACAATAAATAGGTCAACCAGGAAATCAAAGAAGAAATTAAAAAGTACATGGAAACAAATGAAAATAAAAACACAATGGACAAAAAATCTTTGGGATTCAGCAAAAGTGGTTCTAAGAGGGAAGTTTGTAGCAATAAAGGCCTGCCTCAAACAGCCAGAAAAATCTGAAATAACTACCTAACCTAACACCTAAAGGAGGTAGAAAAAGAAGTCTTCTGCCACTCTTGGTGGTGCTTGTATGCTCATTCAGTGTGGAACTGGTACCTCTTTTGTGAAACAGCAGCTGAGGAGACTCCAGGGCTCACCATGGGGGACGAAAAGCCGATGGAAGGAGTCAAGAATGAGAGCAATGATTATAGTAATTTGAAGATGGTAGGGCAGAATGCTTCTGTGGGGCAGTTTAGTATTAAGATGCATATATCACTTAGTAAAATAATGGAAGCTTATTGTGAACAACAAGATTTGTCAATGAGGCAGATCAGATTCCAATCTGATGGACAGCCAATCAATGAAACAGATACACCTGCACAACTGGATATGGAGGATGAAGATACAATAATGGGTTCCAGAATCTGATAGGAGGTGTCTACTAAAAAGGGAACCTGCTACTTTACTCCAGAACTCTGTTCCTCCAGACCAAGAGACATTCTCAGAAAACCACAGTTTGGTTCCACCATATCCTGACTACTATAGTATAATTTTCTCTATTTCTTCATTTTTCCTTTCCCCATTCCTTTATTGTATATAAAGTAACTGTGTATATGCACAAGCATTTTGCATTGTTTTAAACTAAATGGCCAATGGTATGTTGTGACCAGCATCAAATGGAGATGGGATGGGCAAAAATACTGGTTCCATAAAAATACCCCCATCCTCCATTACTGGCATGCTCATTCATCTCTATATTCCAGTAAGTTATTTTGCTCTCACTGTTTAACAAACAACAACAAAAAAAACCATAAAAATCCTTGCATACTTGTTTGATTGAAGAATTTTAATGTTTTTCATTTATCATTGTGAAACCAAGAACAGTTTTATAACTTTCTTGTATATAGCTGTTACATGTAGGGCAATCTGTCTTTAAATAGGGATAAATTACACTAAAAGAAATGAATTGTAGCTAGTTTTCCTTTCAAATCAAGTGTCTTTTTGTTTAAGTAAACTTCTTGTAAAAAAAAAAACTTAAAACCAGCAAAAGGAGGGAAATAATAAAGATTACAGCAGAAATAAATGAGATAGAAACAAAACAACACAACAGATCAATGAAACCAAGAGCTGGTTCTCTGAATAGATCAACAAAACTGATAAACCATTACCCAGACTGATCTACAAAAGAGAGAGACAGAAAGGACTTAAATAAGTAAAATCAGAAATTATGGAGAAGAAATAACCAACACCACAAAAATACAAACAATCATAAAAGAATATCAGGAAAAACTATATGCCCAAAAATTGGACAACCTAGATAAAATGGATAAATTCTTAGCAACATATAAAATAGTAAAACTGAAACACATACAAAAAAGAGAAAATTTGAACAAACCAATAACTAGCAAAGATATTGAATCAGTAATCAAAAAACTCCCAACAAACAAAAGCCCTGGACCTGATAGCTTCGCAGGAAATTCTACCAAATGTTTATAGAAGACATAATACTTACTCTTCTCAAACTATTTCAAAAAATATAAGAGGAAGGAAAACTTCCATTCTATGAGGTCAGGATTACCCTGATACCAAAACCACACAGAGACATCACTAAAAAAGAGAACTATAGACCAATATCCCTGAGGCATATAGATGGAAAAATCCTCAACAAAATACAGAATTCAACAATACTTTAAAAAAATCATTCATGAGTGCTGGCTTGAAGATGGCAGCATAGGAGGACGCTGGGTTCACCGCATCCTGCGGATGACTTAAGTCCACCCACACCTGCCTAAATAACCCAGAAAACCACCAGAAGACTAGCAGAACGGATTCTCTGGAGACAAGAGAAGACGAAAGGCCCACGGAAGAGGGTAGGAAGAGTGGAGAGGCAGTGCGGGCTACATGGACTGGCAGGAGGGAGCCGGGGTGGAGGGGCAGCCCGCTGGCCAAGCAGAGCCCCCGAGTCTGGCTTGCAAAAGTGGAGGGGCCAGACAGAGTGTGTTCTGACAGCAAGCAGGACTTAACATCTGGAAGGTTATAAGTTAACAGCTCTGCTCAGAGAGCGGGAGGGCTGGAGGACAACGGGAGGGAGAGTTGTTGAGCCCTGGACAACAGAGCGCAGCTTGGCAAGGACAAAGGTGCTCGCCAGCGCCATCTCCCTCTCCCATCCCCCAGTTGAAATCCCAAAGGGAACCAGTTCCTGTCAGGGAACTTGCTTGCACCTTGCAAACACCCAACGCTGTGCTTCTGTGGATCCAGCCCTCCAGTGGCAGGTCTGAATCCCTCCGGGTGCCACAGGGCCCCTCCTGAAGCGGATCACTGAAGGAAAAGCGAGTTGAGCATGCCCTCCCAACCCCGTGCACCTTGCCAATCCACCCCAGCCAATACGCCAGATCTCCAGCACCACAAGCTTGGCAATGTGCAAGTAGCCCAGAAGGGCCACGCCACCCCATAGTGAATCCTGCCCCTAGGAGAGGGGAAGAGAAGGCACACACCAGTCTGACTGTGGCCCCAGCGGTGGGCTGGGGGCAGACATCAGGTCTGACTGCGGCCAGCCCACCAACGCAAGTTACTCGAGACAACACAGGGGAAGTGCCCTGCAGTTCCACACTATTCCAGGGACTATCCAGAATGACGAAACGGAAGAATTCCCCTCAAAAAAACCTCCAGGAAATAACAACAGCTAACGAACTGATCAAAAACGATTTAAACAATATAACAGAAAGTGAATTTAGAATAATAGTCATAAAATTAATCGCTGGGGTTGAAAACAGTATAAAGGACAGCAGAGAATCTATTGCTACAGAGATCAAGGGACTAAGGAACAGCCAGGACGAGCTAAAAAATGCTATTAATGAGCTGCAAAATAAAATGGAGACAACCACAGCTCGGATTGAAGAGGCAGAGGAGAGAATTGGTGAACTAGAAGATAAAATTATGTAAAAAGAAGAAGCTAAGAAAAAGAGAGATAAAAAAAATCCAGTAGTATGAGGAGAAAATTAGAGAACTAAGTGATGCACTAAAGAGAAATAATCTACGCATAATTGGTATTCCAGAGGAGGAAGAGAGAGGGAAAGGTGCTGAAGGTGTACTTGAAGCAATAATAGCTGAGAACTTCCCTGATCTGGGGAAGGAAAAAGGCATTGAAATCCAAGAGGCACAGAGAACTCCCTTCAGACGTAACTTGAATCGATCTTCTGCACGACATATCATAGTGAAACTGGCAAAATACAAGGATAAAGAGAAAATTCTGAAAGCAGCTAGGGATAAACGTGCTCTAATATAAAGGGAGACCAGTAAGACTCGTGACAGATCTCTCTACTAAAACTTGGCAGGCCAGAAAGGAATGGCAGGAAATCCTCAGTGTGATGAACAGAAAAAATATGCAGATGAGAATCCTTTATCCAGCAAATCTGTCATTTAGAATAGAAGGAGAGATAAAGGTCTTCTCCCAAAAAAAACTGAAGGAATTCATCACCACTAAACCAGCCCTACAAGAGATCCTAAGAGGGATCCTGTGAGACAAAGTACCAGAGACATCGCTACAAGCATGAAACCTGCAGACATCACAATGACTCTAAACCCATATCTTTCTATGATAACACTGAATGTAAATGGATTAAATGCGCCAACCAAAAGACAAAGGGTATCAGAATGGATAAAAAACCAAGACCCATCTATTTGCTGTCTACAAGAGACTCATTTTAGACCTGAGGACATCTTCAGATTGAAAGTGAGGGGATGGAGAGCTATTGATCATGCTACTGGAAGTCAAAAGAAAGATGGAGTAGCCATACTTAAATCAGACAAACTAGACTTTTAAAGGCTGTAACAAGAGATGAAGAAGGGCATTATATAATAATTACAGGGACTATCCATCAAGAAGAACAATTTTAAATGTCTATGCACGGAATACAGGAGCCCCCAAATATATAAAACAATTACTCACAAACATAAGCAACCTTATTGACAAGAATGTGGTAATTGCAGGGGACTTTAATATCCCACTTACAGCAATGGATAGATCATCTAGACACATGATCAAGAAAGAAACAAGGGCCCTGAATGATACATTGGATCAGATGGACTTGACAGATATATTTAGAACTCTGCATCCCAAAGCAACAGAATATACTGAATTTCGAGTGCACATGGAACATTTTCCAAGATAGATCACATACTGGGTCACAAAACAGCCCTTCATAAATATAAAAGAATTGAGATCATACCATGCACACTTTGAGACCACGATGCTATGAAACTTGAAATCAACCACAGGAAAAAGTCTGGAAAACCTCCAAAAGCATGGAGGTTAAAGAACACCCTACTAAAGAATGAAAGGGTCAACCAGGCAATTAGAGAAGACATTAAAAAATATATGGAAACAAACAAAAATGAAAATACAACAATCCAAACGGTTTGGGATGCAGCGAAGGCAATCCTGAGAGGAAAATACACTGCAATCCAGGCCTATCTCAAAAAACAAGAAAAATCCCAAATACAGAATCTAACAGCACACCTAAAGGAAATAGAAGCAGAGCAGCAAAGACATGCCAAACCCAGCAGAAGAAGAGAAATAATAAACATCAGAGCAGAAAAAAACAATATAGAATCTAAAAAAACTGTAGAGCAGATCCATGAAACCATGGATGAAATCATGAATGAAAATGGAATTATTACAACCAATCCCTCAGAAATACAAGCAATTATCAGGGAATACTATGAAAAATTATATGCCAACAAACTGGACAACCTGGAAGAAATGGAAAAATTCCTAAACACCCACACACCTCCAAAACTCAAACAGGAGGAAATAGAAAGCTTGAACAGACCCATAACCAGCGAAGAAATTGAATCGGTTATCAAAAATCTCCCAACAAATAAGAGTCCAGGACCAGATGGCTTCCCAGGGGAATTCTAGCAGACATTTAAAGCAGAGATAATACCTATCCTTCTCAAGCTGTTCCAAAAAATAGAAAGGGAAAGAAAACTTCCAGACTCACTCTATGAAGCCAGCATTACTTTGATTCCTAAACCAGACAGAGACCCAGTAAAAAAAAGAGAACTACAGGCCAATATCTCTGATGAATATGGATGTAAAAATTCTCAATAAGATACTACCAAATGGAATTCAACAGCATATAAAAAGAATGATTCACCATGATCAAGTGGGATTCATTCCTGGGCTGCAGGGCTGGTTCAACATTCGCAAATCAATCAACGTGATACATCACGTTAATAAAAGAAAAGATAAGAACCATATGATCCTGTCAATCGAGGCAGAAACAGCATTTGACAAAATTCAGCATCCTTTCTTAACGAAAACCCTCGGGAAAGTCAGGATAGAAGGAACATACTTAAACATCATAAAAGCCATTTATGAAAAGCCCACAGCGAATATCATCCTCAATGGGGAAAAACTGAGAGCTTTCTCCCTGAGCTCAGGAACATGACAGGGATGTCCACTCTCACTGTTGTTGCTTAACATAATGTTGGAAGTGCTAGCATTGGCAATGAGACAACAAAAGGAAATCAAAGGCATCAAAATTGGCAAAGATGAAGTCAAGCTTTCACTTTGTGCAGATGACATGATATTATACCTGGAAAACCCGATAGACTCCACCAAAAGTCTGCTACAACTGATACATGAATTCAGCAACGTTGCAGGATACAAAATCAATGTACAGAAATCAGTTGCATTCTTATACACTAATAATGAAGCAACAGAAAGACAAATAAAGAAACTGATCCCATTCACAATTGCACCAAGAAGCATGAAATACCAAGGAATAAACCTAACCAAAGATGTAAAAGATCTGTATGCTGTAAACTATAGGAAGCTTATGAAGGAAATTGAAGAAGATATAAAGAAATGGAAAAACATTTCCGTGCTCATGGGTTGGAAGAATACATATTGCTAAAATGTCAATACTACCCAAAGCTACTTACACATTCAATGCAATCCCAATCAAAATTGCACCAGCATTCTTCTCGAAGCTAGAACAAGCAATCCTAAAATTCATATGAAACCACAAAAGGCCCCGAATAGCCAAAGTAATTTTGAAGAAGAAGACCAAAGCAGGAGTCATCACAATCCCAGACTTTAGCCTCTACTACAAAGCTGTCATCATCAAGACAGCATGGTATTGGCACAAAAACAGACACAGAGACCAATGGAATAGAATAGAAACCCCAGAACTAGACCCACAGAAGTATGGCCAACGAATCTTTGACAAAGCAGGAAAGAATATCCAATGGAAAAAAGACAGTCTCTTTAACAATTGGTGCTGGCAGAACTGGACAGCAACAGGCAGAAGAATGAAACTAGACCACTTTCTTACACCATTCACAAAAATACACTCAAAATGGTAAAGGACCTGAATGTGAGACAGGAAACCATCAAAACCCTAGAGGAGAAAGCAGGAAAAGACCTCTCTGACCTCAGCCGTAGCAATTTCTTACTTGACACATCCCCAAAGACAAGGGAATTAAAAGCAAAAATGAACTATTGGGACCTCATGAAGATAAAAAGCTTTTGCACTGCAAAGGAAACAATCAACAAAACTAAAAGGCAACCAACGGAATGGGAAAAGATATTTGCAAATGACATATCAGACAAAGGGCTAGTGTCCAAAATCCATATAAAGAGCTCAGCAAACTCCACACCCGAAAAACAAATAATCCAGTGAAGAAATGGGCAGAAAACATGAATAGACACTTCTCTAAAGAAGATACCTGGATGGCCAACAGGCACATGAAAAGATGCTCAACATCACTCATCAGGGAAATACAAATCAAAACCACACTCAGATATCACCTCACGCCAGTCAGTGGCCAAAATGAATAAATCGGGAGACTATAGATGCTGGAGAGGATGTGGAGAATTGGGAACCCTCTTACACTGTTGGTGGGAATGCAAACTGGTGCAGCTGCTCTGGAAAACAGTGTGGAGGTTACTCAAAAAATTAAAAATAGACCTACCCTATGACCCAGCAGTAGCACTGCTAGGAATTGACCCAAGGGATACAGGAGTACTGATGCATAGGAACACTTGTACCCCAATGTTTATAGCAGCATTCTCAACAATAGCCAAATTATGGAAAGAGCCTAAATGTCCATCAACTGATGAATGGATAAAGAAACTGTGGTTTATATACACAATGGAATACTACGTGGCAATGAGAAAGAATGAAATATGGCCTTTTGTAGCAACGTGGATGGAAGTGGAGAGTGTGATGCTAAGTGAAATAAGCCACACAGAGAAAGACAGATACCATATGTTTTCACTCTTACGTGGATCCTGAGAAACTTAACAGAAACCCATGGGGGAGGGGAAGGAAAAAAGAAAAAAAGAGGTGAGAGTGGGAGAGAGCCAAAGTATAAGAGACTCTTACAAATGGAGAACAAACTGAGGGTTAATGCGGGGTGGGTAGGAGGGGAGGATGGGTGATGGGCATTGAGGAGGGCACCTGTTGGGATGAGCACTGAGTGTTGTATGGAAACCAATTTGACAATAAATTTCATATTAATAAAAAAAAAGATCAAGGCAAGAATGCCCAATCTCACCACTTTTATTCAATCTAGTACTAGAAGTCCTAGCCACAGCAATCAGACAACAAAAAGAAATCAAATGCATCCAAAGCAGTAAAGTAAACCCAAGATACTCCACCAAAAAACTGCTAGAACTAATAAATGAATTCCATAAAGTCGTAGGATACAAAACCAATGTACAGAAATCTATTGCATTTCTACACACCAATAATTAAGCAGCAGAAAAGAAATTAAAATACAATCCCATTTACAATTGCACCAAAGATAATAAGATACCTGGATATAAACTTACCCAAAGAAATGAAAGACTAGTACTCTGAAACTATACAACACTGATTAAAGAAATTGAAGATAACACAAATAAATGTAAAGACATGCCATGCCCATGGACTGGAAGAACAAATCATTAAAATATCTATACTACCCAAAGGAATCTTCACATTTAATGCAACCCTTATCAAAATACCAACAGCATTTTTTATGGACCTAGAACAAACAATCCCAAAATTTGTAAGGAACCACAAAAAATCTAAAATACACAAAGCAATCTTCGAAAAGCAAGCAAAGATGGAGGCATCACAATTCTGGACTTCAAGTTATATTACAAATCTGTAGTAACCAAAACAATATGGTACTGGCACAAAACAGACATATAGATCAATGTAACAGAATAATCCAGAAATAAACCTCCCACAATTTTATGGTCACTTAATCTTTGACAAAGAAGGCAAGAATATCCAATGAGACAAAGACAGTTTCTTCAACAAATGGTGTTGGGAAAACCGGACAGCAACATGAAAAGAATGAAAGTAAACCACTTTCTTACACTATATACAAATATAGGTCTTTTGGATTAAATACCTAAATGTGAGACCTGACACTATAAAAATCTCATAGGAGAACACAGGCAGTAACTTTTCTGACATTGGCCATAGCAACTTTGTCTAGATATGTCTCCCGAGACAAGGGAAAACAAAAGCAAAAGTAAACTTTAGGACTACATCAAAATAAAAAGCTTCCGCACAGCAAAGGAAAACAAAACAATCAATAAAACTTAAAGGCAATATATGGAATGAGTGAAGATATTTGCAAAAGCGCATCTGATGAAGTGTTAGTATCCAAAATATATAAAGAATTTTTAAAACTCAAAACCCAAAAAACAAATAATCCAATTAAAAAATGGTAAGAAGACATGAATGGATATTTCTCCAAAGAAGACATACAGATGGCCAACCGACACATGAAAAGATGCTCAACATCAATGATCATCAGGGAAATGTAAGTCAAAACTACAATGAGATACCACCTCACACTTGTCTGAATGGCTAAAATCAACAATACAAGAAACAACAGGTGCTGGTGAGGATATGGAGAAAAAGGTACACCTATCATCTATCTTGTCTTGTTGGTGGGAATGTAAACTGGTACAGCCACTGTGGAAAACAGTATGGAGGTTCCTCAAAATTTTCAAAATAGAATTAAACCTATAATCCAGCAATTGCACTACAGGGTGTTTACCAAAAGAACACTAATTCAAACCCTGATGTTTATAGCAGCATAATTTACAATATCCAAGATATGGAAGTAGCCCATGTGTCCATCGACTGTTAAATGGATAAAGAAGATGTGATATTTATCTACAATAGAATATTAGTCATAAGAAAGAATAAAATCTTGTCATATGCAACAATATGGATTGATCTAGACAGTAAACAAAATAAGTCTGTGACATAAAGACAAATACCGTATGATTTCACTCATATGTGGGATTTAAGAAACAAAACAAATGAGCAAAGGGGACAAAAAGACAAACCAAGAAACAGACAGACTTTTAACTATAGAGAACAGACTGAGAGTTACCAGAGGGGAGGTGGGGGGAGATGGAGGATGGGTTAAACTGGTGATGGGGATTAAGGAGTACACTTGTTGTGATGAGTACTTGGTGTTGTATGGAATTGTTGAAATACTATATTGTACACCTGAAATTAACATAACACTGTATGTTAAATACTGGAACTACAATAAAAACGTTTTAAAAAAGCTTTAAAAAGTACATGAAAAATTTTATAAAGTGTGGTGTGGGGGGGCAAACTAAAATTTTACGTAAAATGTTTTCATATTTGTAAACATGGACATGAAAACCATAGCTAACCGTGGCAGATTGTATTATCTAAAAATGACTGCACCAATATTTCCCATTACACATATGGTCTTCTTGCAAGGTGATGTTGACTCTCCTCCTGAAGTTAGGTAGGCTTATAACTACAGCCAAAATAACACTAGGTGACTTTTGAGGCTATTATAAAAGGGGATACAGCTTCTGCCTAATCCTGTAGGCGTGCTTATTCTTACAATTCAGTCACCATGCTGTGAAGGTTTGAAGAAATCCTAGCCAAGAGCCTGAATCAAGTGCAAGATATGTGACTAAGATGTCCTCAAGATGACAACAGGCCAGTCCAGGCACTGTCTGCAACTATAGGAGAGACCTTGAATGGGAACTGCTTAGCTGAGCCTAGCCACACCTCTGAACCATTAGAGATAATAAAACAATAACTGCTGTTGTAAACCACTAAGTTTTGTGGCAATTTATCATGTAGCAATAGATAACCCAAATAATAAACAATCAGTTAGTACCTAATCTGTGCCCGGCAACTGTGCCAAGTGCTGTACTATTATCATTTTATTTCACCCACACAATTATTTAATGAGTAGGTGTTATCATTATTCACTTTTTGTAATGAGCAAAATGAGATTAAAAGAGGCTAAATAAGGGCACAGTAAATAGTAGAGCTGATACTGAAACAAAGGACTCCCTCACTCCAAAGTTTTTTTGCATTAGAAATTTTCTATGATTATAATAGTAAGCAACTTGTTTACTGAGAGCTTATATGCCCTTCACTTTTTGTAGCACTTCACATGCCCTAACTATTTTCATTCTCACAAACATCCTATAGAATGCATTATTACTATTTTCCTTTTATAGATTAGCAAGTTGAAACAGAGAACTTAAGTAACTTGCCCAAAATTAAACAGCTGCTGAGTCTAAGGGCCACCATTTAAAATGAAGCAATAAAGCTTCAGAACCTCTTCCCATTGCTTTTTATATTACTCTTACAATTATACAAAGAGTTGCAGCTAAAATGGAATAACAGAGACTAGATTTATCCCCCTCCTAAAACAACTAAAAACACGCACAAAATAAATTAAAACAATGGTTTTTAAGGCTCAGTCTGTTAAACAACCAGCTCTTGATTTCGGCTCAGGTGGTGATCTCACAGCTCATGAGTTCAAGCCCTGCATCCAGCTTGGGATTCTCGGTCTCCCTCACTCTCTGACCTTCGCACATGCACTCTCTCCCTCTCTCTCTCAAAAATAAACAAATAAAGTTAAAAAAAAAAAAATTCATACAGGTGAGTAAAGACAAAAGAGCTGCCCTGAGACTTCCAGGAATCTACAGAGGGTCCCCTCTTTGTCCAACTCCTGATCAGGCAATGCCTAAATCCAAGGAAACACTCACTTCAAATATCTGAGAGAAAAATCTCCAGGCCAGGAATTCATGGAATACTGGGCACTCGGAAGGGTCTTGCTTTATAGTAAGGCAAAATTAGCCCTAGATTCATCACTCCGTTGGTCCTACTTGACTAAACTTTTTTAAAAGACCTAAAAAGATCAAACGATTTCTAAATAAACTTGCTATGTCCTAGAACAAGTTTCAAAAATATTCATAAGAATACAAAAATATCTAGTACCAATATGCTTCTATCTGTCAAAATACTTACTTTGGAGATTTTTCTTCTGTTTTGCCATTATTTTTTGTTAGAACTGCAGTCATCCATGTTAATTATGGTGAGCTTGGCTGTAGCAGCAAATAGACCCCAAAGTGTGTAAGTATTCAACCAAAAAGGAATTTATTTTCTAATCATACAGTAATACAGCAGGGGTGTTTCTAGTTGGTAAGCACCTCTTTTCCATGTGGTAACTCAGGGACACAGGACCTTGGAGAATTTGCCATTACCTAGCCTTTCCATTTGACTGCCAGAAAGGGAAAGTGAAGGAGCACACTCGCAAAGTCTGTTTTGCTAGTATTTCATTGCCTAGAATTTAGTAACATGGTCTTACTTTTTACCTATAACAAAGGTGAGGAAATGTATCCAGGTGTATACCCAAGAAGCAAAGGAAATGGATTTGGAGTGAAGAGCTATTGGTCTTGTCACAGCCATTGTGTTCAAACACTTTTTATAACAATCAATTTTTAGAGGAAAGATGGGAGGTGCTTTGTGGCAGATTTTGTCAATCTACTTAATTTTGTGGGTGAGGGAGTTCTCATTCATCCTGAACTGTTCCAGCCACCCAAAACTTTGTGACTTTTCCAAGGAATCTAGAAAGCCACACTTACTGATCTGAAATTAGACCACTTCATTATATGATTCCTGGCAAAGATTTTTGGGTAGGTTGAAGTACAAAAGGGAGGTAAACAGTCAATTCCTGGAGAACTTCACACTTCTATTGTCTCTGAGTCTCCCCCTCCCTTTTTTAAAGGCGTAGGTTTTTTAGTTTTTTATGTTCATTTATTTATTTTTGAAAGAGACAGAGTGCAAGCAGGGGCAGGGTAGACAGAGGAAACACAGAATTCCAACCAGGCTCCACACTGTTAACAGAGAGCCTGACAAGGGGCTGGATCCCACCAAATGTGAGGTCACAACCTGAGCTGATATCAGAAGTCAGACGCTCAACCAGTTGAGCCACCCAGGCGCACCTCTCCCTGAGTCTCTTTCCAATTCAATAATTTGCCACCTCTAATATTAGAACACCTTTCAAATGGTCCATAGCTTTTGAAACAGAAGACCAGAAGGGGCAGGTTTAGTGGGAAAAATCACTAAATCCAGTATTTTTAAATTAAGATACAATTCACATACCATAAAATTCAATATTTTAAACTGTAAAATTCAGTGACTTTAGTATATGTGCTGCCGAAGCGAGCACTCAGTGATTTTTAGTATATTCACAGAGTAGTGCAACTATCACCACTATGCAATTCCAGGAAATTTTATATAAATGCAATCATTTAATATGTTGCCTTTCGTCTAGGTTCATTAACTCAGTTATGTTTCCAAGATTCATCCATGTTGTATCCATACTTCATTCCATTCTGCAGATGAATGATATTCCATTGTATGGATACATAACTTTCATTCATGAATTCATCAGTTGATGGGTATTTGGCTTGTTGCAATAAACAGGGCAGCACATGTATCTTTTCAAATTCGTGTTTTCATTTCCTTTGAATAAATACTCACAAGTGGAATTGCTTGAATATATGGTAGTTCTATTTTTAATTTTTTGAGGAACCTCCATACTGTTTTCCATACTGGTGGTACCAATTTACATTCCCACCAACAGTGCACATGGTTCCCTTTTCTCCACATCCTCATCAATACTAGTTATTTCTTGCCATTTTGATTACAGATTCCAAATGTGAGGTAGTATCTCATTGTAGTTTTGATTTGCATTACTCTGATGATCAGTGATTTTCATGTGTCTGTTGGCCATGTGTCTGTCTTCTTTGAAAAAAAATGTCTATTTAGCTATTCCACCCATTTTTTAATCAGACTGTTTATTTTTGATATTGAGTTTTATGAATTCCTTATATGTTTTGGATATTAACCCCTTATCAGGTACATAATGTGAAAATATTTTCTCCCATTTGGTAGGTTACCTTTTCATTTAGTTGATGGTTTCCTTTGTTGTGCAGGTTTTTGTTTTTGTTTTTTTTTTTTTTTTTTAATGTTTGTTATTTTGTGTGAGAGAGAGACAGAGCGTAAGCAGGGAAGGGGCAGAGAGAGAGGGAGACACAGAATCTGAAGCAGACTCCAGGCTTCAAGCTGTCAGCACAGAGCCCAACATGGGGCTTGAACCCACAAACTGTGAGATCGTGACCTGAGCTGAAGTTGGACACTTAACCAATTGAGCCACCCAGGCACACCTTAGAGTTTAAATTTTATATAGTCCCAGTTATTTACTTTTGCTTTTGTCGCCTATGTTTTTGGTGTCAGATCGAAAAAATCAATGTCAAGACCAAGGTCATGGAGTTTACTGCTTGTGTTTTCTTCTAGGAGTTTTATGTCGTGTTCAAATATTTTATTTTTTACATTTCTTTATTTTTGATAGAGAGACAGAACACAAGTGGGGGAGGGGCAGAGAGAGAAGGAGACACAGAATCCAAAGCAGGCTCCAGGCTCCAAGCTTTCAGCACAGAGCCTGACGTGGGGCTCAAACTCACAAACCATGAGATCATGAACTGAGCTGAAGTCGGATGCTTAACCAACTGAGCCACCCAGGTGCCCCTTATGTTCAAATATTTAATCCATTTTAAGATAATTTTTTCATGTGGTATAATATATTGGTCCACTTTTCCCAATACCAATAAAGACTCTCATTTTCCCAATGTATATACTTGGTTCTTTTATAGTAGATTAATTGACCATATATGTTTGTAGGTTTATTTCTGGTCTCTGTTCTGTTCCATCGGTCTATGTGGCTGTTTCTTATGCAAGTATTATACTGTTTTGATTACTATAGCTTTGAAATACAGTTTGAAATCAAGGAGTGTGATGCCTCTAGCTTTGTTCTTCTTTCTCAAGATTGCTTTGGCTATTCAGAATCTTTTGTAGTTTCATATGAATTTTAGGATTGTTTTATTTCTGTGAAAAATTCCATTGGAATTTTGATAGGAACTGCACTGAATCTATAGATTGCTTTGGGGAGTATGGACATTTTAACAATATTGATTCTTCTAATACATGAGCATGAAATATCTTTCTATTGGTTTGCATCTTCAATTTCTTTCATTAATGTCTTGTAAGTTTTCAGCATAAAGGTCCTTCACCTCCTTGGTTAAAGTTATTCCTAGGTATTTCATTCTTTTTGATGCAATTGTAAATAGGATTGTTTTTGTAATTTATCTCAGATTTCACTTTTAATATATAGAAAGGCAACAGATTTTTGTATACTGATTTTGTATCCTGTTACTTTACTGAATTCATTGATTGGTTCTAACATTGTCTTGTAGGCTTTAGAGTTTTCTATACACAATATCATGTCACCTGTAAATAGCAACAATTTTATTTCTTCCTCATTAATTTGCAGGCCTTTTATTTCTTCTTATCTAATTGTTGTAGCTAGGACTTCCAATACTATGTTAAATAAAATGGCAAGAATAGGCATCCTTCTAATGTTCCTGATATTAGAGAGAAAGGTTTCACCTTTTCACCAATGAGAAAGATATTAGCTCTTGGCTTGTCATATATGGCCTTTATTATGTTCATGTATGTTCCCTTTATACACACTTTATTGGCTTTTTTTCTTTTCAAATTTTTATTTAAATTCTAATTAGTTAATATAAAATACAATATTGGTTTCAGGAGTAGAATTCAGTGATTCATCACTTACATAAAACACCCAGTGCTCATCATAACAAGTGCCCTCCTTAATACCCATCACTTATCTGGCCCATACCCCACCCACCTGCCTCCATCAACCCTCTGTTTTGTTCTCTTTTATTTTTATTTTTTTAATGTTGATTTATTTTTTAGAGAGACAGAGACAGAGCATGAGTAGGGGAGGAGCAGAGAGAGAGGGAGTCACAGCATCTAAAGCAGGCTCCAGGCCCTGAGCTGTCAGCACAGAGCCCAACCGGGGCTTGAACTCACAAACCATGAGATCATGACCTGAGCCAAAACCAAGAGTTGGATGTTCAACCAACTGAGCAACCAGGCACCCCTGAATTAGTTTTGAAATAGGGAAATGTGAGCTTTTCTTTTTCAAAATTGCTTCGGCTCTTCTGGGTACTTTGCATTTCCACACAAATTTTGTGAATTTTATGATCAGCTTGTCAATTCTACAAAAATAAAAAGGTTGCTAGAATCTTGATCGGGATTGCACTGAATCTGTAATATAGACTGGTTTTAGATGTATTGTTTTGACATATCTATTAGACATGCAAATGGAAATGTTAAGTCTAGAGTTCAAAGAATAATCACTTTTATTATATACTAAATTAATCGCTCAATAACTTATGAGATTGATACTACAGGGATACTGAGCTCTATTGATGATAAAAAAAAGTGATGCAAATTTCAATAAACATTACTTAAATCAGAAAAGTTTATGACAAAAAATAGAAATCTATCGTAATACTTTAATATTTCAAAAATTAGAAAACACCCTGAATTAAATTCAGTAGTATCACTTGATGTGATGTTGGAGTCCAGGAGTGAATGGTCAAGAAAGAATTCTTAAAGACGTTTTCAGTGCAAACATGTGGGTTTATTAAAGCACAGGGACAGGACCTGTGTGCAGACAGGGCTGCACTGGGATAGTGAGGAGTGATATACTTTTTAGTCAGTCTGGGTTAAGGATAGCTTAAGTCTCTAAGGAATTTGGAAGCAAGACTTCTAGGACCTTAAGGGGCTAGCTGCTGTTAAGATAAAGTTATTTACTGGGGTGGCTGGGTGGCTCAGTCGGTTGAACATCTGACTTCTGCTCAGGTCATGATCTCGTGGTCCGTGAGTTTGAGCCCCGCGTCGGGCTCTGTGCTGACAGCTCAGAGCCTGGAGCCTGTTTCAGATTCTGTGTGTCCTTCTGTCTCTGACCCTCCCCCGTTCATGCTCTGTCTCTGTCTCAAAAATAAATGTTAAAAAAAATATTTTTAAAAGATAAAGTTATTTACTACTATCTAGTAAAACATGAGTCATGAGACCCTTCAGATGTGTATCAGTGGGCCATAAGTTTGAAGGATGATTCCTAACATATATTTTGGGGATGGCAGAGATAAAGGAAGCTTCCAAAGTAATTTTCATATGTTAAAAAAGACTTACAGGATCTTGGAGGTCTGGCTATTGTCAAGCTAAGGTTGCTTTTTGCCTGTAGCAAAGTATTAACATTAAGGCAGCTGTTAAGTTCCTTGAGGAAGGTCACTCTTGCCTCAAGTACTTGTCAAATGGATGCAAGTTGTAAGGAGATTTAATTTTATCTACATTTCTTTTGCCTTTGTTCTCCACATTATCACTAATGTTCTATTTTTTAAGTTGGGCTGTAGGTTGACAATACTAATTTTATTACTTTGCTTTATTAGAAACAATACCTCATATGTAATATTTTGAATATACTAAAGTATTTCCTAGCCTTCAAAGAGCAGGGAGGGGGAGGGCAACATTATGATGGTTAACTTATGGCTCAACTTAACTGAGTCTTTGGTTACCTAGACATTTGGGCAAACATTCAGGATAAGTCTGTGAGGGTGTTTCTGAATGAGATTAACATTTGAATCAGAAGACAAAGTAAAGCATATTGTCCTCCCTAACCAGAGTAAATCCTATTCACTCAGTTAAAAACTGAATAAAGCAAAAAGGCTAACCCTTCTATAAGTAAAGGGGAACTTCTACTGCCCTGCTATCTTCAAGCAGAGACAACAGTTTTTTCCTGTCTTGGACTGAAACATCAGCTCTTCTTAAGTCTCAAGCCTATATCTTCTGGACTAGAACTTATGTCTGGCTCTCCTGGTTCTATGGTCTTCACATGTGGACTGGAACTACATGAACGACTCTCCTGCATCTCTAGCTTCCCAACTGCAGATCTTAGAACTTTTCAGCCCCCACAATCATGTGAGCCAATTCCTCATAATAAATCTTGAAACACACACACACACGCATAGACATGTGTGTGTTATACATGTATATATGTATGTACATATGTATATGTATGTATATGTGTGGATATGTATATATGTGTATATGTGTGTATATATGTGTGTATATATGTATGTATGTATATATGTACATATATGTATGTGGTTGGTTTTGTTTCTCTGGAAAACCCTAATAAAGATTTGAAGGGAAAAATAAAACACTAACCAAGGGAAGTTAAGTATGTTGATCAAGGTCAGAAACATAATTAACATTAGGATAAAACTAGAACTCAGGACTCTTAGCAGCTAGTCCAGCAGACAAACATTGTGGGTGCGAAATTCTAATCTAGGTTTATTGAACCTCTTTTACCCAAACATGTTACTCCTGAGTAACTGAATATGGGAAAAAAAGAGTGATTATGACATTTCTCACATGTATGACAGATTGCCAGATTCTCATAATTCACAGCATCATAATAATCTAATGATCAAATTGATAATTATGCATAAATAAAATCATTCCACTCTGTTAACCCCTGCCCCATTCTTCTCTCAATTAAAACATAAGATTATTCTCATACACATGAGAAGCTTAATTTCTCATACACATGAGATATTTTGGGATGCAGTGCCATCAATATGCTAATAGAACTCATCTCATCTCAATACATTTTCAGCTTATTCTGACAGTGTTAGTGCCCCAATCTGTCCATTGTAATGTCTGAAGTTCAAATCAAAGGAAAAAGAAAGAAGGATGCCCTGCCCAGAGAGGAATGGATATTACTACAAATTCCTATTATAAATGTCCTATTACTATTCTGTTGAAGAAAGGCCCTGAGAGAAGAAACCAGAGTCCTTTGCTCCACTGAAAACTTATAATGCTTTGATTTAAAAAAAAAAAAAAAAAAGTTATTTAAATTTCTACCTATCTTTGAAAATCAGAAAAAAAAATTAAGATTTGAAAAAGAAGTGAATAAAGAAAAGAAGTTTCATCCATTTATTTAGAAATTTTCCTTATGAAGAAAAGTTTTTAACAATGTAGTCATCTTTAGTGGAATCTATTCAAAATTACAACAAAATCTTCTGGAATACTAACAATGAAAAGAAAGGAGAAAAAGAATTTGGCTACCTGATTTATTTACACTAATTTGACAGTGGTAATAATAAAACTTTTTAAATTAAAATCAGGAAGAATTTAAAGTAACAAATCTTTAGTTGATTTATCCCAAACAATAAAGTTTAAAACTTGGGCTGTGAAGTCTTCCCCCCCTCCACCCCCCATTGTCTTCATCATGTTCATAGGCATGTATACCACCACCACTGACATTTCTCACTACACAAAATCAATTGAAACAGAAAGGGAAAAATATCAGAATATTCACAGGGTGGGAAGGTGCTCACTATGGGGTGGGAGAGGCAGTGTATTTTAAAACATCTCTTCCTGATCTGGCTGAGATTTGCTATTTCAAAGTTTTGTTTGTTTGTTTTTGTTTGTGTTATTTAAATAAATGCAGCCACAAGAATTCCCTGCTGCAACTATAATTTTTATTTTCCTGTCTACTGCTTAAATAGAAAATTGACCAAATGGCTCTCAACTTTTGATCTTAAAATCTTCCACCGATCCAAAAACGTTATCAATTAGCTAATATTTTCAACTTCCTATTTAATAATTTTTGCATAAAATAAACTGAAGTAAATTTAGTTCATAAGGTCTCCGCTGACTAAAGCAATTTCTTATTTCCTGTATAAGTATTAAGTGTTCAATTTAATAAATTATACTCCTTGCTCCAATAAGATTTCTCAAGGCAAAATTCAATTAAGTACTTTATTTTTGCCTTAAAATAAACATATAACATGTATAATTCATACCTAACATCAACTCTAATCCTATGGAATTATTATAGTGCTGTGCTATCCATTATGGTAGCCACTAGACAAATTAAATCTAAATTAATTAAAATAAAATAAGCCCCTCACCAGTATGATATCAATACTTGTTACCTAAATTGCTAACAGCACACTGACATGCGCCCTCCAGCCAAGCCTTAGTTCCACATCTCCTCCTACAGAAGACCTGGGCAAACCTTGCTAACACTACACTCTCCCATATGTGTTTCTGTGAATCCACCACCTCCAACTGCTTGCAAGGTCATGGCAGCTGCAGGTCCCCTAATGTAGCAAACTGGTGCAAACCTTGCCGGCACTGGGTACTTCAACCCTGCATTCTCCTGAAGATCTGCCCCTTCCACAGGCCTTGGCCAGAGCCCATTCTAAGTGGTGTTACAAACCTGGAAGAATGCAAGCAGTCCTGACAAGGGCTAGCACCACTCCAAACCTACTCCTGCCCCAGGTAGAGGGGAATATAACCACAGTAGGCCAGAGGCCCCAGCAGTAGATTAGGGGGTAGACATGTGGCCTGATTGCAGGCCTGCCCACCAATGAAAGCTTTTCAGGGGTCAACACAGGGAAAGTGCCCTGTGGTTCAGTGCTACCGCATCTCTGGCAAACGCCTGTTCTGACCCAACATAAGCCCAAGAAGGACCCAGACTGGCCCACTAACAACACAGAGACCAAACCCTATCCACAACAGGCAAAGAGAGCCATAGCAGACAACTGCTCTGAAGGCAAAAGCAACTCAGCCACAACAGCAGGGTGTACAAATAGAGATATCCTTGAAATGTCCCTTGGTGAACAAGGGACCCTGGCACAGCAGGGGACTACAGGACTCCATCTTCATAAGGCCACTGCTTTCAAGATCAGGAAACATAGATGACTTTCCTAATACATAGAAAAGGACACAGAGGCTAAAATTAACAACTCAGGAAACAAAAGATGCTGGCGAGGATGTGGACAAACGGGAACCCTCTTGCACTGTTGGTGGGAATGTAAACTGGTGCAGCCACTCTGAAAAAACAGTGTAAAGGTTCCTCAAAAAATTAAAAATAGAACTACCCTATGAGCCAGCAATAGCACTACTAAGAATTTAGCCAAAGGATACAGGAGCTCTGATTCACAGGGGCACATGTACCCCAATGTTTATAGCAGTGCTTTCAACAATAGCCAAATTATGGAAAGAGACTAAATGTCCATCAACTGATGAATGGATAAATGAGATGTGGTTTATATATACAATGGAATACTACTTGGCAATGAGAAAGAATGAAATCATGCCATTTGCAGCAATGTGGATGGAACTGGAAGGTATTATGCTGAGTGAAATGAGTCAGTCAGAGAAAGACAGATATATGTTTTCATTCATATGTGAATCTTGAAAAACTTAACAGAAGACCATGGGGGAAGGAAGGGGAAAAAAATAGTTACAGAAAAGAAGGGAGGCAAACCATAAGAGACTCTTAAATACAGAGAACAAACTGAGGGTGGATGGGGAGGTGGGGGAGAGGGGAAAATGGGTGATGGACTTGTTGGGATGAGCACTGGGTGTTATATGGAAGCGATGAACCATGGGAACCTACCCCAAAAACCAAGATCACACTTTACACACTGTATGTTAGCCAATTTGACAATAAATTATATTAAAGAGAAAAAAAAAAAAAAAAGGACACAGAAAGGTAGATAAAATTGAGGAGACAGAGAAATATGTCCCAAAAGAAAGAACAAGACAAAAATCACAGAAGAGACCTAAACAAAATAGAGATAGTAATATGATTGATAGAGAAGTTAAAGTAATGGATATAAAAATACTCACTGGACTTGAGAAAAGAGTGGAAAACCTCAATGAGACCCTTAACAGAGATAGGAAATATAAAAAAGAACGAATCAGAGATGAAGAACTCAATAAATAAAATTAAAAATAAACTAAATGGAAGACATAATAGAGTAGAGGAAGCAGAAGAATGGATTAGTGACCTGGAGGATAGAATAATGGAAAGCAATCAAGATGAACAGGATAAAAAAAAAATAATAATAATAAATGAAAATAAGGAAGGTGGTGACAGCATCAACCATAATGATATTCACATTATAAGGATCTCAGAAGGAGAACAGAGAGAAAAGGGGTCCGAAAATTAATTTGAAAAATAGCTGAAAACTTTGGAATCTGGAGAAGGAAACAGAAATCAAGATCTTGACAGAGAACTCCAATAAAATCAACCCAAGACGTTCTACACCAATACACATAGTAATTAAAATGTTAAAAAGTAGTGATAATGAGTTAATTATAAAACAGCAAAGAAAGAAAACAGTTACATACAAGGAAAACCCCATAAGACTATCAGCTGACTTTTCAGCAGAAGCTTTGTAGACCAGAAGGGAGTGGCATGATACATTCAGGGTGCTGAAAGAGACAAACCTGCAGCCAAGAATACCCTATTCAGCAAGGCTATTATTCAGAATAGAAGAGATAAAGAGTTTCCCAGACAAATAAGTTAAAAGAATTCATGACCACTAAACCAGCCTTACAAGAAATATTCAAGGGGCTCTTTGAGTGGAAAGGAAAGACCATAAGTAGGAGTAAAAACTGTAAAAATAAGTGTATTTATGAAATCAAGGGATTTGTCAAGGGATGCACAAAATACAAAAATGTAAAGTATGATACCATATACCTAAAATGTTGGAAGAAAAGGGTAAAGAATGGCTTGAAACTAAATCAACCATCAACTTAATATAGACTACTATATGCAAAAGATGTTATATACAAACCAAATAGTAACCACATACCAAAAAAACACTACAAGGTATGTAAAAAGAGAAAAAAAGAGAAGAATCCAAGTATATCACTAAATAAAGTCTACAAATCATGAGACAATAGAGTAAGAGAAGAAAGGAACAGAAAAAAGTACAAAAACAACAATCCAAAAAGTAATAAAACATCAACAAGTACATACTATTAACTGACTGTAAATGTAATTGAACTAAATGCTACAATCAAAAGACAAAGGGTGAATAAATGGATAAAAAAGCAAGACCCATCTACATGCTGTCTAGAGGACACTCATTTCAGACCTAAAGACACATGCAAATTGAAGGTAAAGGGATGGGAAAGCATTTTTCATACAAATGGAAGTGAAAAGCCAGAGAAGCAATACTTACATGAGACAAAGTAGACTTTAAAACAAAGACTGTACAAAAGACAAAAAAGTATACTATATAATCATAAAGGGAACAATCCAAGAAGAAAATATAACAATTGTAAATATTTATGCACCCAACATGGAAACACTCAAATATATAAAACAGTTAATAACAAACATAAAGGAGCTAATCAACAGTAATACAATAATAGTGGAGTACTTTAACACCACACTTTAAAGGACAGATCATTCACAGACTTCAAGCTGTATTACAAAGCTGTAATCATCAAGACAGTATGGTACTGGCACAAAAACAGACACTCAGATCGATGAAACAGAATAGAGAACCCAGAAATGGACCTATAAGCATATGGCCAACTAATCTTTGACAAAACAGAAAAGAACTACGTGGATGGAATTAGAGGGTATTATGCTAAGCGAAATTAGTCAGAGAAGGTTAAATATCATATGACTTCACTCATATGAGAAATTTAAGACACAAAACAGATGAACATAAGGGAAGGGAAGCAAAAATAATAGAAAACAGGGAGGGGTACAAAACCTGAGAGACTCTTAAATATGGAGAACAAACAGAGGGTTACTAGAGGGGTTGTGGAAAGGGGGATGGGCTAAATGGGTAAAGGGCATTAAGGAACCTACTCCTGAAATCATTGTTGCACTATATGCTAACTAACTTGGATGTAAATTTAAAAAAATAATTAAAAAAAAATAGAAATAAAGGACAGATCATTCAAACAGAAAGTCAACAAGGAAATAGAGGCTTTGAATGACACACTGGACTTAAGGGATTTAGCAAATATATCCAGGACATTCCATCCATGAACAGTAGAATATACATTCCTTTCAAGTGCACATGGAACATTCTCCAGATCACATATTATGCCACAGAACAAGTCTCAACAAACTCAAAAAGATTGAAATCATAAGATATACCTTTTCTGACTACACGCTATAAAACTAGAAATCAACCAAAAGAAAAAATCTGGAAAGAGCACAAATACATGGAGGTTAAATAGCATGCTACTAAATAATTAATGGGTCAACCAAGAAAACAAAGAAATAAAAAAAAAACACAGGGAGACAAATGAAAATAAAAACACAATGTTCCAAAATCTGTGGGATGCCACAAAAACTGTTCTAAGAGGGAAGTTTATTACAATACAGGCCTACCTCAAGAAGCCAGAAAGATCTGAAAAAAAACAACCTAATCTCATGCCTAAAGGAGCTAAAATAAGAAGTACAAACAAAACCCAAACTCAGTAGAAGGAAGGAATAATAAAGATTAGAGCGGGGCGCCTGGGTGGCGCAGTCTGTTGAGCGTCCGACTTTGGCTCAGGTCATTATCTCCCACTCTATGAGTTCGAGCCCGGCATCAGGCTCTGTGCTGACAGCTCAGAGCCTGGAGCCTGTTTCAGATTCTGTGTCTCCTTCTCTCTCTGACCCTCCCCCATTCATGCTCTGTCTCTCTCTGTCTCAAAAATAAAAACAAACAAACAAACAAAAAAAGATTAGAGCAAAAATAAAAGGAATAGAAACTAAAAACCACTAGAAAAGATCAAGAAAACCAGGAGCTGGTTTTTGAAAAGATCAACAGCATTGAAAAACCTTTAACCAAATACAAAAAAAAAAAAAAAAAAAAGAAAAGAAAGGAAAAAAAGAAAGAGGACTCAAGTAAACAAAATCAAAGCAAAAATAAGAAACAAAATAAAAGAAATAACAACCAATACCACAGAAATACAAATTTTAAGACACTACTATAAAAAAAAGTATATGCTAATAGACAACCAAAAATAAATGGATAAATTCCTAGAAACATATGATCTCCTAAAACTGAATCAAGAAGAAACAGAAAATTTGAATATACAGATTACCAGAAATGAAATTGAATCAGTATTCAAAAAACTCACAACAAACAAAAGTCTAGGACCAGATGGCTTCACAGGTGAATTCAACCAAACATTTAAAGAGTTAATACATATTCTTATCAAACCATTCCAAAACATAGAAGATGAAGGAAAGCTTCATAGAAGGAATTTGGTATCAGCATTACTGATACCAAAACCAGGTAAGATACTACAAAAAAAAACAGAGAACTATAGGCCAATACCTCCCATAAACATAGATGCAATAAACTGCAACAAAATGCTGGCAATCTGTATCCAACAATACATTTAAAAAAAATCATTCACCATGATCAAGTGGCATTTATTCCTGAAACACAAGTGTGGTTCAATATTTGCCAAGCAATTGACGTGATATACCATATCAAGAAAGAGAAAAGATAAAAACCATATGATCATTTCAGTAGATGCAGAAAAAACATTTGACAAAGTACAACATCCATTCATGATAAAAAAAAAAAACCTTCAACAAAGCCGATCTGAAGGAAACATACCACAACGTAATAAGGTCATATATGAAAATCCCATAGTTAACATCATGCTCAATGGGGGAAAACTGAGAGCTTTTCCACTAAGATCAGGAACAAGAAAAGGATGTTTATTCTACTTTTATTCAAGATACTACTGGAAGTCCTAACCACAGCAATCAAACAAGAAAAAGGAATAAAAGACATTCAAATTGATAAGGAAGAAGTGAAACTTTAATTATTTGTGTATGACATAATATTACAAATAGAAAACACTAAAGACTGCACCAAAAAACTACTGGAATTGGTAAATAAATTGAGTAAGGTCACAGGGTACAAAACCAACATATAGAAATCTGTTACACTTCTATACACTAATAATAAAGCAGTAGAAAGTGAAATTAAGAAAGCAATCCCATTTATAATTGCACCAAGAATAATAAGACAAGGAGGAATTAACTTAAACAAGGAGGTGAAAGAGCTGCCCTCTGAAAACTATAAAATACTGATTAAAGAACTTAAGATTACACAAATGGAAAGACATCCCATGCTCATGGACTAGAAGAACAAATACTGTTAAAATGCTATATATCCCAAAGCAATCTACACATTTAATGCAGTCCCTATCAAAATACCAACAGCATTTTTCACAGACCTGGAATAAACAATCCTAAAATCTGTATGGAATGACAAAAGACCCAAACAGCCAAAGCAATCTTGAAAAAGAAAAACAAAATAGGAAGTATCATGATCCCAGATTTCAAGATATACTACAAAGCTATAGTGATTAAAACAGTATGGTACTGGCACAAAAAAGACACAAAGATCAAAGGAACAGAAGAGAGTCCAGAAATAAATCCACAACTAATTAATTAATCTTTGACAAAGAAGGAAAGACAACAGAAAAAAAGATAGTCTCTTCAACAAATGAACCTGGGAAAACTAGACAGCTACATGGAAAAGAATGAAACTGGGCCACTTTCTCACACCATACACAAAAATAAATTCAAAATGGTTGGAGGACCTTGGGGCACCTGGGTGGCTATGTTGGTTGAGTGTCCAACTTCAGCCCAGGTCATGATCTCACAGTTTGTGAGTTCAAGCCCTGCATCCTGAAAAATGGTTTAAGGACCTAAATGTGAGACCTAAAACCATAAAAATCCTGGAAGATAGCATAGGCAATAATTTCTCTGACACTGGCAGTAGCAACATTTTCCTAGATGTGTCTCCACAGACAAAGGAAACAGAAGCAAAAATAAACTACTGGGACTACATCAAAACAAAAACTTCTACATAGTGAAAGAAACAATCAACAAAAGTAAAAGACAACCTACTGAATGGGGGAAGATATTTGCAAAGGACATACCCGATAAAGAATAAGTATCCAAAATATATTAAGAAGTTACAGAATGCAACACACACAAAAAAACAAATAATCCAATTGAAAAATGGGCAGAAGACATGAATAGACAATTTCCCACACAAAACATATGGATGGCCAACAGACACATGAAAAGATGGTCAACATCACTATCATAGGGAAATGCGAATCGAAATCACAATGAGGTATCCCCTCACACCATGAGAAGGGCTAAAATCAACAATACAAGAAACAAATGTTGGAGAGGATGTGGAGAAAAAGGAACCCTTGTGCACTGCTGCTGCGAATGAAAACTGGTGCAGCCACTGTGGAAAACAGTATGGACATTCCTCAAGAAATTAAAAACAGAATTACCATATGATCCAGTAATTCCACTACTGGGTAGGTACCCAAAGAATGTGAAAACACTAATTCAAAAAGATATATGGACCCCTATATTTACTGCAGCATAATGTATAATAGCCAGTTATGGAAGCAGCCCAAGTGTCCATCAACAGATAAATGGATAAAGAAGATACACACACACACACACACACACACACACACACACACACAATGAAATATTACTCAGCCATTAAAAAGAATGAAATCTTGCCATTTGCAGCCACATGGATGGATCTAGAGAATATAATGCTAAGTGAAATAAGTCAATCAGAGGAAGAGAAATACCTTATGATTTCACTCATATGTAGAATTTAAGAAACAACACAAATGAACAATGAAAAAGAGACAAACCAAGAAACAAACACATAGCTGTAGAGAATTAACAGATAGTTACCAGAGGGGAAGTGAGCAGGGGGATGGGTGAAACTGATAAAGGGGTTTAAGAGTATACTTATCATGGTAAGCACTGAGTAATGTATAGAACTGTTGCATCACTATATTATATATCTGAAACTGACACTTATGTTAACTATACTGGAATTAAAATTAAAACAAAAATAAAACAAAAAAGAACAAAAAAACCTTTTAACTTCCCAATTCATGATAAGTCATATACATTTCTAGGAATGTTGCCTAATTTAGGAAAACTTCAATGAAGTTTCTTTCATATAAAATTAATACATCACTGTGTTGTACACCTGAAACTAACGTAACACTGTGTGTCAACTATACTTCAATAAAAATGTAATGAAACAAAAGAAACAAAATTCAGCCCCTCAATCACACTAGCTAGCCACATTTAAGTTCTCAATAGCCATAGGAGCTGGTAGGTGTTAAGAGTGAACAGCCACAGATACAGAACATTTCCTTCTCTATAGAAAGTTGTACTATATAGTAATAGAAAAATGGCCTGAAAATTATCATTTAGGCTGAGATTTCCACTGAGGATAAGTGTAAAAAATTTATATGCTCACCTTCATCACTCCTGGATAGTTGATGCATACATTATTCATAAATTACACTATGAATAAGAATGGCAGGTTTGACCTTCACAGCCAAGTAAGTGGTAAACAAAATGCCTGCAAATTAGGTCTAGTGACAGGTTCATGAAGCAGGTTTTTGCTATAGATAAATATAATCAACATTAATATTATAGTAGATTATGGTATTATAGTTTATTACTATAGGTAGGAGAGTAAATCTGTGAGCTTATAAACTGAACATACTGCACTTATACTGACCAGACGGCTCTGAATAGGCTCTTTAGCATTAAGGTCTGATGTTAAAACAGTAGTTCAATAATCAAACTATTCAAATAAGGATTCTGCCATTTTCTGCCCAAGAAACATTAAATGCATTGAGCCTGGTTCATTCATTAGCAAAACCTAGACAATAGTATATGCCTCAAAAGACTGCTACAAGGATTAAATGATTTAAAACATATAAATCATTTAGCAGAGTCTCTAGGCAAGTTAAGAATTCAATAAACATTCTTAGCCTGAAAAAGACTAAACTGGATGTGAATTCAAATTAAAAGACAAATGTAACTTAAACTAGGATAAAAACATTAATTACCTTAGTTTATTCAATCTTCAGATAGACAACACTTACACATACATATGAATAAACTGCTGCCCCACTAATAAACACTTTATGGATTAGATAATGACATAATGGCACCGAAAGACACTTCCCCTGACAAATCTACCAGCATTGGAGTCTTCTTTACTTTGGTTGATCACAAGTACTACAAAGCTCCTACTTCCTTACAACTAAGACCCCAAGAGTCACTTTAAAACTTATTCCCAATGGCTGCATCCAGTTATAGAAAAAAACCTATGGTGACAATTCCACATAACCAAGAGGAGTACACACAAAGAAGCATAATATTTACAAGTCTGCAAACTGCTTTAACAAAAAAATCCAGCAGGGGTACGAAGCTTGGAGGATCTATGTGGGTTGGTAACTTGTTGAAGCTGATGGGTACACGAAAGTTCGTTATATTATTATTATTCTGTTACATATACATCTGAAATGATCTACATTAAACATTTAAAAAATGTTATGGGAGGATGACATAAGTAAGTAGAAATTTTTATTGGGTCACTTGTAATATTCCCTTTCCAGTAAATGTAGTTGGTCTTGCTTACAAATGCCAATTGCGCCTGCTTTTCCACAAAAGTGTATCAGAAACTTTCTCCTGACTGACATAAACATTGGCCACAGAAGTTGGTTTCAGAGTTCAAGTTTGGGAACTGTTTAATTCAGAGAAAGATCAAGTACTTTGACCAAGTGCCAAACCCAAATTCATTCATCTCTAAAACCATAAGCTTGTATCTGTTCATGTTTGCTGCAAATATCCACAATCCTCATTATTTTAGGAAGCAAAAAGGACAAGAAAAGGCTGAATTATAAAATCTCAAAGATGTACTGTAGTCAATTTCAACAGCTAGGGAAGGTCAATTCTTGAGGTGAAATTCAATGGCTGTCATTTTGACATAAACTTACCCAAAGGAAGCTTGGGTAACTTTTCCTTTTAAATGCTTTTCCTCTTCAAAAATTTTAAGAGATTAAGTAAGGCAACTAGGCCAAATAAGTTCTCACTTGCTTTTGTTATTCTTCTACCTCTTCACCAGCCTCAGAGCCAGGATAAAAACGGCAGTGGTAGCAAGTGGGGGTAATGGAGAGAGGTCCATGGTTCTGTGTCACCCTGCTCTCCTTGGAGTAGAGGCTGCAAACTGACAATCAGACTCACAGGAGGCTTTGTTTTGGCCCCAGGTAGCTTTTTGGAAATTCGTATTTGTTGCTATCATTTAAAAATCAGAATATTTCATTTAAAAATCCCTGAAAAACTGAGAAATCTGGCAATGTTGGAATGGTCCTCTGGCATGAAAATAATTGGCTCAACCCAAGCAGCAGTTATCCCCTGAGACAGGAAGTATGTGCTACTTTGCAATCAGCCTGCCACACTGGTATGCATTACCTACCTGACCCCTGCAAGATAGTTTCAAGAAGAGATGAGCGGTGGTTCTGAAGAGGATCTACCATAAAAACGTTAACTAGTACATATGCTTATTTCACAGCATGCACAAGCTAGTTATCTAACTCGTAAGGCATAAGGATCTATCACTTACTGTTGTAATAGGTGCCAAATGGGAGTCTATTTAGAGGTGTTAGGACACTGACTCTGCCTCAAAAGTACACTATATTGACTACTCCAGTACCGTTTAGTTAAAAGGTTTTGTAATTTGGGCAGGCAGAATGAATTCAGAAACAGTCTCAGCTTGACTGCACACTAACATGAAAAGGAACGAAAAACTGGGTGGAAGAAGGCATTTCGGTCCACAGGAAAGCTGAAGGAGAAGAGGAGGTTAGAATTAGAATGATATCCCTCAGTTCCTGGTGCATAGTAGGTATGATGTAAATTATTCCTGCATGCATGGAGAAAGCCTCTTCATTCTACTGATGAAGAATATAAATCCTGAGCAGACATATCAAAGGACACTCATGCAAAATATCATAGATTCAGAAATTCTTAGCTCTTGCTGTATTTTAAAGTTCAGGGAAACAATTCCCCCTTAACTGGTAGTTACCTAATTCTGTCATCACCCTACCCAATGGTCCCTATATAAACTTAATGAAATATATATCCATGAGTCCAAGTCTGAGTTATTAAACATTTATTTTCAACTTCGCATACATATTCAGTTTCATGTTCTGCAAATTAATTTAATCCACCAAAAGAAAAAAAAAGTAATTCAGAAAAATATGAAATGTCATTGCTGGGTTTGTTCACCAAATTCCCTCTGGAATAGCCAGTCTGATTACATCCTGAGAATGATAATGAACTGTAACTTGACCTGAATTTTTAAACTTTCAAAGACTGACCTGAAAATATTAGGTAACTGCCAATTAAGGAGAAGAAAAAATTAAAGACAATATTCAAATTTAAAAAGGATGCTCTGGAGAGGTTCCGGAAGATGGCGGCGTAGGAGGACGCGGGGCTCACAGCGCGTCCGGCCAATCACTTAGATTCCACCTACACCTGCCGAAAGAACCCAGAAAACCGCCAGAGGATTAGCAGAAGGGAGTCTCAGGAGTCAAGCGCAGACTAGAGACCCACGGAAGAGGGTAGGAAGGGCGGCGAGGCGGTGCGCGCTCCACGGACTGGCGGGAGGGAGCCGGGGCGGAGGGGCGGCTCGCCGGCCAAGCAGAGTCCCCGAGTCTGGCTGGCAAAAGCGGAGGGGCCGGACAGACTGTGTTCCGACAGCAAGCGCGACTTAGCGTCTGGGAGGTCATAAGTTAACAGCTCTGCTCGGAAAGCGGGAAGGCTGGAGGACAAAGGGAGGGAGAGCTGCTGAGCCCCCGGACGGCAGAGCTCAGCTTGGCGGGGAACAAAGGCGCCAGCGCCATCTCCCCCGCCCATCCCCCAGCCAAAATCCCAAAGGGAACCAGTTCCTGCCAGGGAACTTGCTCGCTCCGCGCAAACACCCAACTCTGTGCTTCTGCGGAGCCAAACCTCCGGCAGCGGATCTGACTCCCTCCCGCTGCCACAGGGCTCCTCCTGAAGTGGATCACCTAAGGAGAAGCGAGCTAAGCCTGCCCCTCCAGCCCCCGTGCACCTTGCCTACCCACCCCAGCTAATACGCCAGATCCCCAGCAACACAAGCCTGGCAGTGTGCAAGTAGCCCAGACGGGACACGCCACCCCACAGTGAATCCCGCCCCTAGGAAAGGGGAAGAGAAGGCACACACCAGTCTGACTGTGGCCCCAGCAGTGGGCTGGGGGCAGACATCGGGTCGGACTGCGGCCCCGCCCACTAACTCCAGTTATACACCACAGCACAGGGGAAGTGCACTGCAGGTCCTCACCACACAAGGGACTCTCCAAAATGACCAAACGGAAGAATTCCCCTCAGAAGAATCTCCAGGAAATAACAACAGCTAATGAACTGATCAAAAAGGATTTAAATAATATAACAGAAAGTGAATTTAGAATAATAGTCATAAAATTAATCGCTGGGCTTGAAAACAGTATACAGGACAGCAGAGAATCTCTTGCCACAAAGATCGAGGGACTAAGGAACAGTCACGAGGAGTTGAAAAACGCTTTAAACGAAATGCAAAACAAAATGGAAACCACGATGGCTCGGCTTGAAGAGGCAGAGGAGAGAATAGGTGAACTAGAAGATAAAGTTATGGAGAAAGAGGAAGCTGAAAGAAAGAGAGATAAAAAAATCCAGGAGTATGAGGGGAAAATTAGAGAACTAAGTGATACACTAAAAAAAAATAATATACACATAATTGGTATCCCAGAGGAGGAAGAGAGAGGGAAAGGTGCTGAAGGGGTACTTGAACAAATTATAGCTGAGAACTTCCCTGAACTGGGGAAGGAAAAAGGCATTGAAATCCAAGAGGCACAGAGAACTCCCTTCAGACATAACTTGAATCGATCTTCTGCACGACATATCATAGTGAAACTGGCAAAATACAAGGATAAAGAGAAAATTCTGAAAGCAGCAAGGGATAAACGTGCCCTCACATATAAAGGGAGACCTATAAGACTCGTGACTGATCTCTCCTTTGAAACTTGGCAGGCCAGAAAGGCTTGGCACGATATCTACAGTGTGCTAAACAGAAAAAATATGCAGCCGAGAATCCTTTATCCAGCAAGTCTGTCATTTAGAATAGAAGGAGAGATAAAGGTCTTCCCAAACAAACAAAAACTGAAGGAATTTGTCACCACGAAACCAGCCCTACAAGAGATCCTAAGGGGGATCCTGTGAGACAAAGTACCAGAGACATCACTACAAGCATAAAACATACAGACATCACAATGACTCTAAACCCATATCTTTCTATAATAACACTGAATGTAAATGGATTAAATGTGCCAACTAAAAGACACAGGGTATCAGAATGGATAAAAAAACAAGACCCATCTATTTGCTGTCTACAAGAGACTCATTTTAGATCTGAGGACACCTTTAGATTGAGAGTGAGGGGATGGAGAACTATTTATCATGCTCCTGGAAGCCAAAAGAAAGCTGGAGTAGCCATACTTATATCAGACAAACTAGACTTTAAATTAAAGGCTGTAACAAGAGATGAAGAAGGGCATTATATAATAATCACAGGGTCTATCCACCAGGAAGAGCTAACTATTATAAATGTCTATGCGCCAAATACCCGAGCCCCCAGATATATAAAACAATTACTCATAAACATAAGCAACCTTATTGATAAGAATGTGGTCATTGCAGGGGACTTTAACACCCCACTTACATAAATGGATAGATCATCTAGACACACAGTCAATAAAGAAACAAGGGCCCTGAATGATACATTGGATCAGATGGACTTGACAGATATATTTAGAACTCTGCATCCCAAAGCAACAGAATATACTTTCTTCTCGAGTGCACATGGAACATTCTCCAAGATAGATCATATACTGGGTCACAAAACAGCCCTTCATAAGTTTACAAGAATTGAAATTATACCATGCATACTTTCAGACCACAATGCTATGAAGCTTGAAATCAACCACAGGAAAAAGTCTGGAAAACCTCCAAAAGCATGGAGGTTAAAGAACACCCTACTAACGAATGAGTGGGTCAACCAGGCAATTAGAGAAGAAATTAAAATATATATGGAAACAAACGAAAATGAAAATACAACAATCCAAACGCTTTGGGATGCAGCGAAGGCAGTCCTGAGAGGAAAATACATTGCAATCCAGGCCTATCTCAAGAAACAAGAAAAATCCCAAATACAAAACCTAACAGCACACCTAAAGGAAATAGAAGCAGAACAGCAAAGGCAGCCTAAACCCAGCAGAAGAAGAGAAATAATAAAGATCAGAGCAGAAATAAACAATATAGAATCTAAAAAAACTGTAGAGCAGATCAACGAAACCAAGAGTTGGTTTTTTGAAAAAATAAACAAAATTGACAAACCTCTAGCCAGGCTTCTCAAAAAGAAAAGGGAGATGACCCAAATAGATAAAATCATGAATGAAAATGGAATGATTACAACCAATCCCTCAGAGATACAAACAATTATCAGGGAATACTATGAAAAATTATATGCCAGCAAATTGGACAACCTGGAAGAAATGGACAAATTTCTAAACACCCACACTCTTCCAAAACTCAAGCAGGAGGAAATAGAAAGCTTGAACAGACCCATAACCAGCGAAGAAATTGAATCGGTTATCAAAAATCTCCCAACAAATAAGAGTCCAGGACCAGATGGCTTCCCAGGGGAGTTCTACCAGACATTTAAAGCAGAGATAATACCTATCCTTCTCAAGCTATTCCAAGAAATAGAAAGGGAAGGAAAACTTCCAGACTCATTCTATGAAGCCAGTATTACTTTGATTCCTAAACCAGACAGAGACCCAGTAAAAAAAGAGAACTACAGGCCAATATCCCTGATGAATATGGATGCAAAAATTCTTAATAAGATACTAGCAAATCGAATTCAACAGCATATAAAAAGAATTATTCACCATGATCAAGTGGGATTCATTCCTGGGATGCAGGGCTGGTTCAACATTCGCAAATCGATCAACGTGATACATCACATTAACAAAAAAAAAGAGAAGAACCATATGATCCTGTCAATCGATGCAGAAAAGGCCTTTGACAAAATCCAGCACCCTTTCTTAATAAAAACCCTTGAGAAAGTCGGGATAGAAGGAACATACTTAAAGATCATAAAGGCCATTTATGAAAAGCCCACAGCTAACATCATCCTCAACGGGGGAAAAACTGAGAGCTTTTTCCCTGAGATCAGGAACACGACAGGGATGCCCACTGTCACCGCTGTTGTTTAATATAGTGCTGGAAGTTCTAGCATCAGCAATCAGACAACAAAAGGAAATCAAAGGCATCAAAATTGGCAAAGATGAAGTCAAGCTTTCGCTTTTTGCAGATGACATGATATTATACATGGAAAATCCGATAGACTCCACCAAAAGTCTGCTAGAACTGATACATGAATTCAGCAAAGTTGCAGGATACAAAATCAATGTGCAGAAATCAGTTGCATTCTTATACACTAACAATGAAGCAACAGAAAGACAAATGAAGAAACTGATCCCATTCACAATTGCACCAAGAAGCATAAAATACCTAGGAATAAATCTAACCAAAGATGTAAAAGATCTGTATGCTGAAAACTATAGAAAGCTTATGCAGGTAATTGAAGAAGATATAAAGAAATGGAAAGACATTCCGTGCTCATGGATTGGAAGAATAAATATTGTCAAAATGTCAATACTACCCAAAGCTATCTAGACATTCAATGCAATCCCAATCAAAATTGCACCAGCATTCTTCTCGAAACTAGAACAAGCAATCCTAAAATTCATATGGAACCACAAAAGGCCCCGAATAGCCAAAGTAATTTTGAAGAAGAAGACCAAAGCAGGAGGCATCACAATCCCAGACTTTAGCCTCTACTACAAAGCTGTCATCATCAAGACAGCATGGTATTGGCATAAAAACAGACACATAGACCAATGGAATAGAATAGAAACCCCAGAACTAGACCCACAAACATATGGCCAACTCATCTTTGACAAAGCAGGAAAGAACATCCAATGGAAAAAAGACAGTCTCTTTAACAAATGGTGCTGGGAGAACTGGACAGCAACATGCAGAAGGTTGAAACTAGACCACTTTCTCACACCATTCACAAAAATAAACTCAAAATGGATAAAGGACCTGAATGTGAGACAGGAAACCATCAAAACCTTAGAGGAGAAAGCAGGAAAAGACCTCTCTGACCTCAGCCGTAGCAATCTCTTACTCGGCACATCCCCAAAGGCAAGGGGATTAAAAGCAAAAGTGAATTACTGGGACCTTATGAAGATAAAAAGCTTCTGCACAGCAAAGGAAACAACCAACAAAACTAAAAGGCAACCAACGGAATGGGAAAAGATATTTGCAAATGACACATCGGACAAAGGGCTAGTATCCAAAATCTATAAAGAGCTCATCAAACTCCACACCCGAAAAACAAATAACCCAGTGAAGAAATGGGCAGAAAACATGAATAGACACTTCTCTAAAGAAGACATCCGGATGGCCAACAGGCACATGAAAAGATGCTCAACGTCGCTCCTTATCAGGGAAATACAAATCAAAACCACACTCAGATACCACCTCACGCCAGTCAGAGTGGCCAAAATGAAGAAATCAGGAGACTATAGATGCTGGAGAGGATGTGGAGAAACAGGAACCCTCTTGCACTGTTGGTGGGAATGCAAATTGGTGCAGCCGCTCTGGAAAGCAGTGTGGAGGTTCCTCAGAAAATTAAAAATAGACCTACCCTATGACCCAGCAATAGCACTGCTAGGAATTTATCCAAGGGATACAGGAGTACTGATGCATAGGGGCACCTGTACCCCAATGTTTATAGCGGCACTCTCAACAATAGCCAAATTATGGAAAGAGCCTAAATGTCCATCAACTGATGAATGGATAAAGAAATTGTGGTTTATATACACAATGGAATACTAAGTGGCAATGAGAAAAAATGAAATATGGCCTTTTGTAGCAACATGGATGGAACTGGAGAGTGTGATGCTAAGTGAAATAAGCCATACAGAGAAAGACAGATACCATATGGTTTCACTCTTATGTGGATCCTGAGAAACATAACAGAAACCCATGGGGGAGGGGAAGGAAAGAAAAAAAAAAAAAAAAAAAGAGGTTAGAGTGGGAGAGAGCCAAAGCATAAGAGACTGTTAAAAACTGAGAACAAACTGAGGGTTGATGGGGGGTGGGAGGGAGGGCAGGGTGGGTGATGGGTATTGAGGAGGGCACCTTTTGGGATGAGCACTGGGTGTTGTATGGAAACCAATTTGACAGTAAATTTCATATATTAAAAAATAAAAAAAAATAAATAAATAAAAAGGATGCTCTGGTATAATTTTTAAATAAAATAATTAAAATGTAAGTTAATAAGAAAATAGCATATTCACTGAGAGTATTTATTCTACCACACCACAAATATTTAATGAGTAGCAAAATAAAGTTGATGGTTTCATCTAACATATTATGCAGACCAAGTAGCTGACAATCTAAATTAGATACTTGAAAAGAAAAATCAATTAAATGCTAACAACTCAGAGGAGAGTCACCAGGAGAGTGAAGAATCTAAAAAACACAACATACAAAGAATGAATGAATAAATTATTATAAGAGGAAAAAAGTCTGGAGAGGTGAGGATGAGGCATTATGGAATCTTCAAATACATATAAGGGCCTTGCTAAAACAATTTTAGTTAAGTTGCTGAAATGGGAGGCAGCACTGTGTGATGGCAAGAACAGTAAACCACGAGTTAAAAACCTGCAGTTTGAGTTTGGACCTTGCTACCACAGCTGTATTTCAGATCTTTGATGAATCACTTCACCTCTACAGGGCTCAGTTCTCTCTTCCATTATATGGACAGTAATAGTACATAAGTATCCTTCAGTTTTAGAATTCTATGATTCATTGATCTGAAAAGTTATTGCATGTTTTCATTTCCTTTAAGGTAGAGTTGTAGGAGGTATTTCTCTCTCAGTCCAGCACCTCTTCCTATGAATTAGTTGTATTTCTTGCTACACCTTCTCCTATACCCAAGCTTAATTCAGACTGTGCTAAGTGTCTTCCATTCAAACTGAGCAGAGTATTACCTCATTTCCCCCCTTGTGCTATGCAGTCACTCCTTTCTCTCTCAAGACCCCCAAATACCAAGACTCCTGTTCTAGCCTTTTCAGTTACTACACACCCAAATGAATTCCACAAGCATTTCTAAACTGGCTGTGGTTATTCTTGCAGGCATATCACAGAGATCAGTTACAGATCATGTACACAAACGAAGCAGCCCAATAGGCTGGTACACGTGATATATTAACAACCCCTAACTTCCCAACACCAATGCTAACCCACCTGCCTCAGTACCATACTCCCCTCCTTCCTCTTGGGAGGTGTCCCACCCCATCTCACATTCTCAGACGTTTCAGGAGTGATTATCACTTCTGTCACCTGTATCTTCTGATTGTCCATCCTTGCTGGGTCATTTTTTTAGCATTTACATAGGCTGAGCATTAATTACTGTAAAAACAAACTAGAATGCCTCCCTTGTCCTTACTTTGCCTCTCTAGCTTCTCTCTGTCTCCCACCTCAGCCCAGCCAAGCTTCCAGCCTCATTTTGTGTGCCCTGTCTGAACCACACCACTCCAGACATACTGACCTTTTTACAATTTCCTTAAGCACTGTCTCTGGAATCAAATTGTATGTTGGCTCCCATATTTATACCAGTACACATAGGAAAACTTCTTACCGCTGTACCTTAGTTTTCTGGCTTGTAAAGTGGGGATACAAGCTTAATATATGTATGTTGAATAAATAAATCCAGCATAGAATTTATACTTTAAACAACATATAAAATTTTCACTCTACTATAATACAGTTGTATATAAAAAGTTACCAGATAATCCAGGCATCTTATCCATTTCCCTCTATTACCTGCTGTTTAAGGCCACCATTAATATCTAGCAATGATCAGAGATGGCTGAAAACTTAGATCAATGCAAGTGTTCTTGATAAATGCTCTAGTTACTGCAATATTTTACCTAAAAAGCAAGTAGAAACTTGTTTAAAATAATCTTTTGGAATAAAGATGAATGCTTTATATGATATTTCCCTAAACTCTGTATTCATTTTATCTGAAAAGACCCCATGAAAACTCCCTAACTATATTCCAGCCTATTAGTAAGTGCATATTTACCCTTCAAAACCAGCTTAGATTTAGTCCCCTGAGAAGCATTCTCATACTACCTTTGTTCTATGTTTCTATCTTCAATCAGTATGCATTCTTCTGTACCTTGAACATCCTTCCAACAGTAACATCCATCACACCATAATAAAATTTCTTTATATATGTTCTGCTATTAGGCAGTGTATTTCTTGAAGACAAGACATTGTCTTAGTCACTTCTGCACTCCAAGGGCCTCTGTCTTATAGCCATTCCGTGGATATTTATTTGAAATGACTTCAGAAAACAAACAAGGTATTTGGACCCCGATGTGAGGAACACTGGTTTAAAAACAAAGCTCAGGGGTCCCAGGGTGGCTCAGTTGGTTAAGTGTCCTGCTCTTGATTTCAGCTCAGGTCATGGTATTCTGGTTCATGGGATCGAGCCCTGTGTCAGGCTCTGCACTGACAGTGGGGAGCCTGCTTGGGATTTTCTGTCTCCCTCACTCTGTGCCCCTCCCCAAGCACATGTGCTCTCTGGCTCGCTCTCTCTCTCTCACTCTCTCAAAATAAACCAATAAAATTTTTTTTTTTTTTTAAGTCCAACTCGAGGTGCTTGGGTGGCTCAGTCAGTTAAGCATCTGACTTCATCTCAGGTCATGATCTCACGGGTCTGTGAGTTCGAGCCCCGTGTCGGGTTCTGTGCTGACAGCTCAGAGCCTAGAGCCTGCTTCAGATTCTGTGTCTCCCTCTCTCTCTGCCCCTCCCCTGCTCATGCTCTGTCTTTCTCTGTCTCAAAAGTAAATAAACATTAAAAAAAAATCCAACTCTATGAAAATGTTATTACAAGTTATCACAAGTTATGTTATTACAAGTGGGAGTTATTTTTGGAAACTAGTTTTTAACCTATAGAACTTTTATCACTAAGATAAAGAGACAAAATTAAAAATTCCCATAGATCTAACAGACATATTTGAAAACAATGATTTAGTGACTAGAACTAAGAATCAATTGCCATAAACAGCTTAAATTCTCCTTCTACCTGACACTGTACAACACTGAGAAAATCGTCAAGAATTATTTACTCAACACATCTATCGGTATACAGTAGGAGGAACATCTAAGATGAATCATAGAAATTAGAGTGTAAATGATAAAAAATTAACTTTTCATTAACTAAGAAAAGGCTCAAGGAAAATGGCAAATCAATAGTTTTCTACATGGGCAACACACCTTATTTAAAATTTTATGATACACACATATGCAAATACTCAAAGATAAAAACACACATACATACATATGTTTGTGTGTGTGTGTATATACACACACAAATATCACAGAAATTAGGATTTACTTAATATGCTTTCATTCTTCCACTTCACTAAAGCAAATAAGCAATTCATAAAAATAATACTGGTAATTTGATCACAGCTCTAGTTACATGATGAGGTATGGAAATTATAACAAAAATAACTATTGGGTCACAGTGGAGTTATTTTAATGATCATATTGAACTAATTTTTAAAAATATAACCATAATAATAATAGAAATCAGTATGAATAGAATCTCATTTGATGAAGGGGACAAATTGCTCATTAGATTTTTTTTTTTTTAACGTTTATTTATTTTTGAGACAGAGAGAGGCAGAGCATGAACGGGGGAGGGTCAGAGAGAGAGGGAGACACAGAATCTGAAGCAGGCTCCAGGCTCTGAGCTGTCAGTACAGAGCCCGATGCAGGGCTCGAACCCACGGACCGCAAGATCATGACCTAAGCCAAAATCAGACGCTTAACCGACTGAGCTACCCAGGCGCCCCAGATTCTTTTTTAAACAAGAGTTCAACACAGGGGCACCTGGGTGGCTCAGAAGGTTGAGCATCCAACTTTGGTTCAGGTCATGATCTCGCATTCCATGGGACACAGCCCTCATCAGGCTCTGTGCTGACAGCTCAGAGCTTAGAGCCTACTTAGGATTCTGTGTCTCCCTCTTTGTCTGCCCCTCCCCAGCTTGTGCTCTGTCTCTCTCTCTCTCTCTCAAAAATAAAAATAAACATAAAAAAAATATTAAAAAAAAACACAAGAGTTCAAGACAGGCATGCAATGCAACAGAAAATATATATATGCTGTGTCTGTAAACAGCAGCAAAATCCTCAAAAGAAGATTTATGTACAAATGCAGATATACTTTGGTTATACCACAATAAAAATAAAAGATTAGAGATTTTGTCTAGGTTCAAATCTCAACTATGCTATTACATAAGCAAGTTATTTTACCTCTCAAAGCTACAGCTTTCTCATCAAAAAAGTTGCGATAACACCACTACTGTCAGAGAGATCTTATAATAATTAAATAACATAAATGAAAGGGTTTATTGGAGGGCCTGTTTCACAGCAAGAGCTGTCCTTTTTACTATTTTCAAATAAAGTTTACATTCTTCTCAATCACTAGGAACTTTTCTTTTTTGGTACAATTGAGATTCTTAGTTTGCACAAAGAACATTGGTAAAAAGAGGAACGAGAATTCCAATAAAACAATACAGCTTAGATACTGGAACAATGTGGTGAAAGAACCAAGGAAGCATTCTTTAAACATCAAACAAGGGATGCCTGGGTGGCTCAGTTGATTAGGCATCTGACCAGCTCAGGTTACTACCTCATGGTCTGTGAGTTCGAGCCCTGTGTTGGGCTCCGTGCTGACAGCTCAGAGCCTGGAGCCTGCCTCGTATTCTGTGTCTCCCTCTCTCTCTGTTCCTCCCCACTCACGCTGTCTCTCTCTGTCTCTGGAAAATGAGTAAACCTTAAAAAAAAAAAAAAAATTAAAAAAAGCAAACTAAAAAATCTCCATAGAAAATCTATTTTGTGAAATCCAACCGAAACATTTTAGATAACATAACAAATATAACAAATATATAATGCATAATGTTACTATGCAAAGGAATACCTTGATTAAAGTTTAATCAGACTGAATATGAGATAACATTCCCATACAATATACTATTTTCATTCAGTTAAACAGTATGAGGTGTTTATCAAGACCTGGAATACAACTTGCTAAAAGAGAATTTAATTGTATTTATAGGACTTAAAAATATTCTACAATACTCCAAAATTAGGCATGTCTGATTCTCTTGATTTAACTAATATAAAAAAAAAAAAAACTGCAGCATAGAGATGTGAATTACTTCAAATGCTGAATCAAACTTTTTGTCCTATGAACAATGATTTTTTTAAATAACAAAAAATGTTACTTCACTTTTTTTAACAGGAGGATATTCATGAAGGCAATGAAAGAAATTATAAAGCCTTCTTTAATGAATGCAGCTCCATTAATAAGCCTGCTGGAACATGGTGTAAAGAGAAATGACACATATTGGCTTTTTCAAGTGTGGGTGTCTGGTATTCTTGGGATTTTTCACCCACTCATATGAGTCAGTTTTATATAACACTGTAACATATAATTTGCCTCCCACTCACAAGCCAACACTTCAGAGATAACATCTCACCCCAAGTTATTTAAAGACTATGAAAACTCAGAACATTTTAATATTTTAAAGAAATGTGCAAACAACCAAATTATTACTATGTCAGCAACAAACTCCTTGGCTCCAAAGAGGCATTCTAGTATGTTCCAGTACTATAAGAGTTTGGGGAACATGTTAACAAAATATATGAATTGTTTTACTGTAATCAAATATCATAACTTTATTTAAAAACCTAGGTGTTTTACAAATATTATTTTTGTACATAGAGAAAATCAAGTAATTAGGCAGTGATTTAGCAACTACATTCTTACTGAGGAATTATTCCCAGGAATACTAACGATGGTCAAACCAACTCCAAGGCTAATTGAACGGCTATATATGTAAGATTAGATGACCACAAATATAAAGGGAATATCCAGATCTTTTTTGTTGTTTATGCCTAAATTCCTTTGCTTGGAGCATCACTGGAAGACAGTGGTTTCATGACTAGAGTTTAAAAATCATTACACTGAGACTTCTTTATTAAATTATTTATCATGAGATAACTTTAGTTTTCTCACACTGGAAGGAAGGAGTCTCTCAAAGGAGGCAAGAGAAGCATATAGGAATGAAGAATGCAATTTAAAATAGCACATCCAAGAATGAACCTCTTCCCTTAGAGACTCGTACTATTATGAAAAGAAGCACCAACCTTATGTCTGATGGAAAACTAATTTAAATTAAAAAAAAATACTATATTAGATGACCTCTTGGTGCATGAGTCATATCCACCTTATATAGTCTACTCAAATTACACATGACCTGTTTAAAGCTCACAGATGTTACACACAGCTTGGGGTTATTTCAGGATGCTCACTTTGCTCTTACAGACTGTTTTCTAGTCTTGAACCATGACATGTCAGAATCTACAGTACAACAGAATGCCATGTCAGCATTTCCCTGTAAGGCAAACCTGCAATATTTCCATGGAGGGTAGAAAGAATAGAATATAAAGAGCACATGATGTAGAGTCGAGCAGAAATAGGTCCAAATCTCAGCTACATTTCTTCTCTGCCTACAAATCAGACACTCCTGACAAATTAACCTGAGAGCTGGGCAAACAGTTAAGCTGTTGGTAAATCTGTTATAAAAGACCCTCTTTGACCTTTAGCTTCTTAAGGGGTTAAAGAAAGCTAATAAGTATATTCCACATAGGGTTATAGCCTTATTTATACATATGAAGCTTCTAGCACCTAGTATGTGCTTTTTAAAATTAAATTCAGCTGCCTACTCATTCCTAGACCTTAAGAAAGTATACCACTCAGTAATACTAGTAAAGTAATACATTTTTTAATGTGGTAAAATATATTTAACAGAAAACTTACCATTTTACCATGTTTAAGTGTACACTTCAGAGGTATTAAGTACATTCACATTGCTGTGTAACTATCACCACTGCCCATCTCCTGAACTTTATCATTCCAAACTGAAACTCCACACCCATTAAACAATAAATCCCCATTACCTCCCTCCTATCTCCAGCCTTTGGCCATTACTATTCTACTTTCTGTGAATTTGACTGTTGTAGGTACCTCATATAAGTGGAAACACAATTTTTGTCCTTCAGTTATACATTTTAAAGTGTCAAATAATACATAGTAACAAAAATCATCTTTCATTAAAAATTTTTTTAATGTTTATTTATTTTTGAGAGAGAAGAGACAGAGTATGAGCCGGGGAGGAGCAGAGAGAGGGAGACACAGATCCGAAGGAGGCTCCAGGCTCTGAGCTGTCAGCACAGAGCCCGATGCGGGGCTCAAACTCACGAACTGTGAGATCATGACCTGAGTTGAAGTCGGAAACTTAACCGACTGAGCACCCAGGCGCCCCTAAAAAAAGTAAAGAGATACATATCAATAGTACAAAAATGTTTATATACATTCAAAATATTTCTCCTAGGAAAAAGGCATTCATTAATTAATTTTATGGTATAAATAAGAAACTATTAGCAGTACTCACATAATACTCTATGTAAGTACTAAGCTGCAGGATATACAAAAAAGGACTTAGAAAACATACATTAGCTTTGTCTCAAGAGAGCTGGTAACACCCTATAGTATAGGGGAAAAGTGAAAGACAGAAAAAGAATATGGGAGTATGACATTAACTTTTTTTTTAAGTTTATGTATTTATTTTGAGAGAAACAGTGAGAATCTGAAGCAGGCTCTACATGCTGTCAGTAGCCCCTGACACAGGGCTCAAACCCATGAAACCATGAGATTCTGACCTGAGCCGAAACCAAGAGCCACTCAACCAACTAACTGAGCCACCTAGGTACCCCCACATTAAATTTTTAAATATGTTTTTATAATATTGTATCAGACCACACCACTAGGTAAACCAACTGCATTATTTTGGTACCTACTAATACATAATGGTGTCTTGGTATCTGTCTTAATAAAATCAAGGTCAATGTCAAAGATTTCTGGTACTGGCTAGGACAATACCATGAGATCTTTCCTCTTGGCCCCCAGGTGGCAGTGTGGCCCAGAGGAGTAGAAATGATTCTCAGGTCCAGAATTCCCTGCCAAAATTTTTTTATAAAAAATCCCCCTCTTATAAGAAAAACGTACCTTGCCTGATAGACAAATGTACTTACTGAAATCTATGACACTAAAATCAAGAATTAGTTATGTGCCAGTTGGAATAACGAATATGAATTCACTGGAATCTGCCACGTTTGACCCCAATTCTTGCCCTGAATCTCCTTGTACAAAAGAATGGATGTTGAAATATTTTTAACAATACCTGTGGTTTGATTTCTACACAGTTCAGTGATCATGACAGGATGAAGGTTAAATATTCTTAAAGGGGGAAAGTGTATATAAATACCAGAGAGGCATCACAGACCCAGAACTAAGAGGAAACTCAAAAGGTTGTGACCCCAACACAGACCACCCACACCATTCACATACAGAACTTACTGCAAGGTATTGGCCATCTGCCTCTGCCTTCTGGAGCAGGCAGGAATGGTGGCATTTTTCTTCTGCAGACCAAAAGGCTGTTTCACTTTGTGCTTCATTTGGTTCCTCTCTTTCTAATGACAGAAACAACCATTCACTCTCCCAGTGACTACTTTTAACTGATGTCAGAAACAGTAACTACTGATCAGTAACATGCTCCTTATTTTTGTCACTATTCCCATAAGTCTAGTTTCTGAATAAAAAAGCAGACTTGTTACTGATGAAAGTCTGACCTTCCATATGCAATAGTCTAATCAGGTCTAGTCACTAAGTCTACACTTACACATGAATTAATCACTTAACATTGGGGTCTCAGTTACTGTGTCTTTACTGCTAAAGAGTATGTTCTTCCTGTCCTCCATCTACTTCTCTGACTGAAGTCATTCTGAAACCCTGGATGTTCCTAGATATATTTCATCTACTGATAAATACTTAAATTACTAATCCACAATAATTAAATCTGATATTTTGGGGGTATCGCTCTTGAACTGAGCATCATGTTATCATTCCCCACTTCACAAAGTTCTGAGAATATGCCCATAATTGCAATGGTAGAATAAACTGAACAGACAGACATAAGGCCAGCTATAGCCAAAACACAACCTCCTTTTTTGTTTCACGTCAGTGTTATCAAGTGCAGGGCACCAGAGTAGGCACTATGCAGATACTTTCTGGAAAGACCAGTCATTAAAGTATTAATTTATTCCTTTAGATTATTTTGAGGATTCATGAAAAAGGCAAAGCGCTACTGGATATTTAAATTCATCACAGAGGGGCGCCTGGGTGGCTTAGTCGGTTAAGCGTCCGACTTTGGCTCAGGTCATGATCTCACGGTCCGTGATTTCGAGCCCCGCATCGGGCTCTGTGCTGACAGCTCGGAGCCTGGAGCCTGTTTCAGATTCTGTGTCTCCCTCTCTCTCTGCCCCTCCCCTGTTCATGCTCTGTCTCTCTCTGTCTCAAAAATAAATAAACATTAAAAAAAATTAAAAAAATAAATAAATTCATCACAGAATGTTCCCTTATATTAAAAACAATGCAGTTGAAACAAGGAAAAATTTTAAAATAAGGCCAATTTGTTTTGTTTTATTCTGAGAGAAAGAGAGAGAGCGAGCATGTGAGCAGTGAAGAGTGGCAGAGGGAGAGAGAGAATCTTAAGCAGGTTTCATGCTCAGAGAGAAGTCTGATGCAGAGCTTGATCTCACAACTGTGAGATCCTGACCTGAGCCAAAACCAAGAGTCAGACACTTAATAGAATGAGCCACCCAGGTAAACCAAAATAAGGCAAATATGTAAGCAAAAATATAATATTCCTAAAAAATTGCTGATATGTAAGTTAAAGAGCTAACCAAATGCAATGTGTGGACTTTGTTTTGATCTGATATGAAAAAAAAACAACAGTACAAAGACACTTTGAGATAAGTGGGGAAATTTTAATATGGACCACATAATATATGTAATGAATTAATTACCTTGAATTTATTAGCTGTGATAATTACATTGTAATTATTTTTTAAATCCCTGTTTTTTGAGATTAATGCTAAAGTGCTCATGGTTAAGATATAATTTCTTTAATTTACTTTAAAACATGCCAGCTAAAGAAAAGTATGTTTGTATGGAGGAAATACAGAATAGAACAAAAAATGACTCGAAATACTCACAATTATTAAAGTTGGGTAATAACTACATGACTGCTCCATATACTCTTCTAGTTTTGAATACACTTAAAAATTTCCATGATATAAATTCTTTTAGATAAAACAAAGGTCAGTACTGCACTTAAAAAAAAAATTTCTTTCTAGTATAAAACTTTGGGTAATTGTATTGCAAAACTCTGTTGAGGGATAACCTGTAAATCCAACAAGTATTCAGCTCTCCACGTTTCTAATGACTTAAATTTCCTTTATTATTTTAAACTCTTATACCATCATATTTGTTTATAACCCATCAGTGTTTGCAGTGATTTTAAATATAGTCTTAATTTTAATTTTACTTGTGAAGTGTGTGTGTGTACACACATACATATACATAACATACATACATGTGTCTACATATAAAGAGAACTCCTACTTTTACTGCAACATTATTTATAATAACCAAGATATGGAAGCAACCTAAAAGCGTCCACTGAAAGATGAATGGATAAAGAAGATGTGGCATATATATACAATGGAACATTACTCAGCCATGAAAGAGAATGAGACCTTGCCATTTGCGAAACATGGATGGACCTAGAGCATATTATGCCAAATAAATTAAGTCAGAAAAAGACAAGTATCATATGACTTCATTTATATGTGGAATCTAAAAGACAAAAGAACAAGCAGACAAGAAGAAACATATCCACAAATCCAGAGAACAAACCAATAGTTGGCAAAGGGGAAGGGGGTGGGGGCAAAATGGGTGAAGTGGAATGGGAGATGTAGGCTGCCAGTAATGGACTGAATAACTGAGGGGGATGAAAGGTACAGCATAGTGAATATAGTCAGTGGTATTGTAATAGGGTTGTATGGTGACAGATGATAGCTACACCTCTGGTGAGCACAGCATAACAGCTGTCAAATCACTATGCTGTACACCTGAAATGAATGTAACAAGTGTCAACTACTTCAATACAAATGAGAGAGAAATGGGTGGATAGCTAGGTACATGTAACATGAAAATCACCCAAAATGGACGATGATGACTACTATTTACTGCTGGTTTCTTAGTGCTCAAACTAAATGCTGGCTCTTCTCACCCACCCATACCTCCTAATAGTCTCTCATTAAAAACATCGTAAATTGAACCATCTGAATATAATTCTATTCCTTATCAAAACTGATAAGGTAGTATAAGAAAACAGGATTTTTCTTAAGTTTATTTATTTATTTTGAGAGAGAGAGAGAGAGAGAGAGAGAGAGAGAGAGCAGGAGAGGGGCAGAGAAAGAGGGAAAGAAAGAGAGAGAATCCCAAGCAGGCCTGGCCCTGCTAGTGAGAAGCTCAACACAGTGCTCAAACTCACAAACCATGAGATCATGATCTGAACCAAAATCAAGAGTTGGACACTCACCTAACTTAGCCATCCGGGGACTTGCAGAGAGAGAAGGGGACAGAGGATCCAAAGCGGGCTCTGTGCTGACAGGCCAACAGCAGCAAGCCCAATGTGGGGCTTGAACTCACAAACTCTGAGATCAGGACCTGAGCTAGAGTTGGATATTCAACTGACTGAGCCACCCAGGTGCCTCCAGAAAACAGAGTATTAACAAGTTTAGGTTACATATATAAAAACCATATGTGTGTGTATTATTAAGAATTTGTTAAGAAATATTAACAAATATTATTAAGAATCCTTACAACTTAGGAATATAAAGAAGTTGAAAGTAAAAGAAAAGATATGGCTGGAAATTACTAACAGAAAGAATGCTGGTGTTACTATATCAATATTAAAACAGACTTTCAGTCAGAAAACATTACTAGGTATCATAATGAAAAAGTAACAGAGGAAATATTCTCTAAGAAGATGCAGCAATTATAAAGTTGCTTACAATGAATAACATAACCTCAGAATATGGAAAACAAAAAGCAACAGAAGTACAAGAGTTAAACTGGCAAACACAGAAGAGCATTTTAACAAATGCCTCTCTTCAAGTGGTGGATTAAGAGAGCATAAAATTCAAGGTATAAAATAACAAAATTAACAAATTTTATATAATATAAATAAATGATATATATCCAACAATTAGAGGCTACATTTGTCTTAGTGCTCAGAGCACTTACAAAAAGTTTTGAACTAGACTACAAATCATTAACCTATCTGATTGTCTCTAGAGATTAATTTGCATTTTCCAGAGTTTTATACAAATGGAATCATATGGTACATACTCTTCATGGGAGGGGAGAGCTGGCTTCCTTCACTCAAGTTTATTTTTGAATTTTCCCATGTTGATGCATGTATTAATAGTTGATATCTTTTACTGAACAGTAGTGTGTCATAACTTATCAATTCAACAGTTAGTGGACATTGAATTTTTCCAGTTTTTGCCTATTATCAATCAAGCTACTATGAACGTCCATGTCCAAAAAAAATTTTTTTCGCATACGTTTTGATAAAGTAGAGAAACACAAATATTTCTGTAGTGCTCTAGGCTTAAAATACATATGTACATATGTGTGTGTATATATATATGTATATATGTATTTAAAAGCAAAGTGCATTTAATATTTTTGGTAAATTTGTTATTAAAGTGTAAAAAATATAGGCGTCCTAGGTGGCTCAGTCAATTAAGCATCCGACTTCGGGTCAGGTCATGATCTCATAGCTTGTGACTTCGAGCCCCGTGTCAGGCTCTGCGCTGACAGCTCAGAGCCTGGAGCCTGCTTCAGATTGTGTCTCCCCCTCTCTCTGTCCCTCCCTTGCTCGCACTCGGTCTCTCTCTCTCCCAAAAATGCATAAACATTAAAAAAAAATTAAAAAATAATAATATAGAAAATTACATAAATCTTAAGAGCTTGATGAATTTTCATAAAATGAAGATACCCATATAACAGCACCAAGAGGAAGGAACAGAATACTATCAACACCCCCAGAAGGCCCACCCCCCTTGTGACTGACCCTCTTCCTTTCACAATGCTCTCCCATTTAAGGGTGACCATTGCCTGAGTTCTAATACCATAAATTAGTACGTTATATTTATTTTATATAAATTATCATAAAAAATTAGTATCTTACATATATAATTTATATAAATGGACATATACAGTTAATGTATGTACTCTTTTATGTGTAGCTTCTTTTACTCAACACCATGTCTGTAAGACTCATCTAATTGTTATAGTAGCCATAATTTGTTCATTCTCATTGTTTTAAGTTTTCCATTGTATGAATATACTACAATTACTTCCCATTCTGCTGTTGAGGGACAATTGAGTGTTAGCTATTACGGATAATGCTGTCAAGAGCATTCCTATAGTGAACATATATATATGAACATATATCCCTATCCTAGGGATGGGATTACTAGGTCTCAGAATATGCATATGCTCATCTAGAGAAGGTAATGCCAAATAGTTTTCCAAAGTAGCTATGCCAATTTTCTTTTCTAACAATAGTATAAGATAATTACAGATGTTTCACATCTCTGATTTTTTTTTTTTTAATCACGCCATTCTGGTGGGTGAGTAGTGGTACTGCAGTTTTGCTTTTAAATATATCTCCATCAGGAATTAGTATATATGCTGACCAAAGCACACAACTTTATTCCTCAAATGAAAGGATACTTTCAAATAAAGAAGTTTGATTTTAAGTGGGTTTACCTAAAATGAGAGCAGCAGTTAAGCTCATCTATTAAAATGTATACCTATTTTTTCCAGCTTTATTGAGATACAATCAGCTTATAATGTTGCTTAAGTTTAATGTGTACAATGTGATGATTTGATATATGTGTATGTTTTGAAATGACTCCACAATAAAGTTAGCTAACATATCCATCAGCATATATAGTTAGTTATCAATTTTTTTTTTTTAATTTTTTTCCATGTTTATTTATTTCTTTTGAGAGAGTGACAGAGAGCTTGAGTGGAGGAGGGACAGAGAGAGAGACACAGAACGCAAAGCAGGCTCCAGGCTCTGAGCTGTCAGCACAGAGCCCGACGCGGGACTCGAACCCACTAACGGTGGGATCATGACCTGAGCCGAAGTCAGACGCTTAACCGACTGAGCCACCCAGGCGCCCCAGTTAGTTATCAATTTTTGTTGCAGTGAGAACAATTAAGATCTACTCTCTTAGTAACCTTCAGGTAAAAAGTATATAGTCAAGTATACTATAGTCATCACACTATCCATTAGATTTTCATAACTTATTTATTTTACAACTGAAAATTTGTACCCTTTAACCACCATGTCCCAAATTCCCCCATACCCCAGTCCCTGGCAACCACTAATCTACTCTTCGTTTCTATGAATTCAGTGGTTTTACACTCCATGTAGGAGTGAGATCATACAGCATTAGTCTTTCTCTGACACATCATTTAGCATAATGCTGACAAGGTTCATCCATGTTGTCACAAAGGATAGAATTTCCTTCTTTTTATGGCTGAATAATATTCCACTGTTAAAAAAAAACATATATTTATATAGACAAACATACACACATATATGCACATACCACATTTTCTTTACTCATTCACCCATTAATGAACACTTAGGTTGTTTCTATGTCTTGGCTACTGTGACTAACACTAAAATGAACATGGTGTTACGGATCTCTCTTCAAGATACTGATTTTATTTCCTTCAGATATATACCCAGAAATAGGGTTGTTGGACCACATGGTACGTCTACTTTTTATTTGCTGAGAAAACTCTATACTGTTTTCCGTAACGGCTTTACCAATTTACATTCCCACCAACAGTGCACAAGGGTTCCCATTTCTACACATCCTCACCAGAATTTGTTATCTCTTGTCTTTTTGATAATAGCCTTTCTAAAAGGTATGAGCTAGTATCTCATTATGATTTTAATTTGCAACTCCCTGATGATTAGTAATGTTGGACACCTTTTCATGTACCTGTAGACTATTTATATGTCTTCTTTGGAAAAATGTCTATTCAGGTCCTTTGCTCATTTTTAAATTGCATTACTTGAGGTATTTTGCTATGGAGTTACACATTTTGGATATTAAACCCTTAATTGATATAATGGATATATGGTTTGCAAATATTTTCTCCCATTCAATAGGCTGCTTTTTTATTTTGTTGACAGTATCTTTGGCTGTGCAGAAGCTTTTTATTTTAATGTACTCCCACTTATTATTTTTGCTTTTCTTCTAGCTTGTGCAAAATGTATATGTGTTGATGTATGTATGCATCAACAACTCTTTTCGACACAGCCAAGTCTCTCTCTAGACACCATAGGCTCCTAGCTGCCTGGGGAGGGTACAAAACAATGACGTTATTCTAAAACTTAAATTAATACTACTTACGGGCGCCTGGGTGGCTCAGCCTGTTGAGCATCCAACTTTGGCTCAGGTCATAATCTCTCATTCATGGGTTTGAGCCCTGCATCAGGCTCTGTGCTGACAGCTCAGAGCTTGGTACCTGCTTTGGAATTTGTGTCTCCCTGTCTCTCTGCCCCTTCCTGGCTCACGCTCTGTCTCTCAAAAAATAAAATAAAACATGTAAAAAAATGTTTTTTCATTAATACTACTTAGAATAGCAAGATTTTGTGTTTCATAAATCAGATTACTCAGACTGTATAAAATTATTAAGTAATATTGTATAACTTGTTTCTTCTGGTTTTTTTACACCCATACTTCAAGGTTCATTCATACTTTCACCTAATTAACCTCATATTAAGTTGGGATGATAAGCATGGTGATTTACACCCTAATATTAAAATAGTTTAACAAAGAAATTTCTCATGGCAAAACCATCAGGTGTTTCAATATATTTGTTCACTGATGCAAAAATTCAATCTACATTCAGCCAAACAAGAAGGACTGTAATACTACAAAAGCAGTATATCTAAATGGGTAATAGAACAGAAAACTATTCAATTTTAGGAGAGAAAAGAAAACAATGGAAGCAATTAGGCTGTCATCAAGTGATACCTTTAAAGAATACAAACTACTACAAAATCATCTCTTATACTTTTTTCCAAAAGCTTTAAATACCACAAAGTCTTCTCTTCCTCCATGCAGTCAGATAATTAAAACAAATTGTTCTGCCAGGATTTTTCAGAAGAAATGAAATACAGTTTATTTCAGAATACCCATACAAAGAGTATTATCTAATGATAAAGGTAACAGTGACAAGCCTAATAATTCATTCAATAACAGGCTTCTTCCACCTTATCAGATGTGAATAAGCAAATGCCATACAGCAAACCTTCTTCTAGTTCAACTATATACTGAAAATTTCATATATTATTATGTATGTCCATTATTTCTAACTATGTAAATCCACAGGTACACATAACAAGACATAAATACATGTATTTAAATAATCATTTAAGAAACCTAAGTAAAGGATCCAATACTCCACTTCATGGAGCATAGATTCAAAAATTTAATGCATGGTTACTTATCATGTTTGAAAACTAGACAAAAAAGAGAATGGGTTACCAAAAATATGAAATATTAAAAACAACAACAATAACAGTTGAAGTGGTCTATCTATCTAGAAAGAACAAGTGGCCACACATCTCAGGGAAACAAAACAAAACAGCAAGGCCTACTTCCAAAGTGAGGGGGATACTTGTATTACAATCAAGAATCCTTTCTTTGTATCAGCACGAGAGGATAAATAGACTGGTGACCAGAGTATCCCTGGGTGCAGCCTGGCTATAAGGAGAAGCAGAGAAGGCAAGGCCTTCAGTGAAAAATCCCAGATAGGGGAAAGCAGTGTAAAGGCAGGAGTGACAGACTTTGCACCATTAGCTACTCTGCTGTGTTGATTTCTTTTAGCTCAGGAAATATAATAAAATAAATAAATACATATAAAAATAGTGTTGTAAAGAGAATAGTTGTGTTAGTCTAAAACATTGTTCTAGCCCTCTCTCAAGTAATCTTTTGCAAATAAGGTCAGGAAAAAAATGTTCCTCAATGAATAAAGAGCAATAACTAAAAAAGAAAAGAAACAGAAAGAAACAAAATCAATTCTATGAATATAAAATGGGGAAAAAAGGAAAACCAAATGGAAAAACACATAAGAAAAAAGTACCCATGAAGCAGAAGAAAATCATAGTCAAACATTTTGCCACAAATTTAAACTTAAAGAAGCAAGCACGTTAAAACACAAGAAACACAGGGTCACCTGGGTGGCTCAGTCGGTTAAGCGTCCGACTTCAGCTCAGGTCATGATCTCAGGGTTCGTGAATTTGAGCCCCACATCAGGCTCTGTGCTGACAGCTCAGAGCCTGGAGCCTGCTTCGGATTCTGTGTCTCCCTGTCTCTCTGCCCCTCCCCAGCTTGCACTCTGTCTCTGTCTCTCTGTCTCTCTCTCTCTCTCTCTCAAAAATAAATAAACATTACAAAATTAAAAATAAAAATATAAAACACAAGAAACACAAAGCAGAGGTACAGGATTTGGGGAAGCTGTGGCAAGAAATATGAAGAACTTAAATGTGACCTGAAAGAGAAGTAAAATAAAAATAAACACCACTGAAATGGAAACGGGAGAGAATAGGTACTGCTAAATAAATAAATAAATAAATATGTATATAAATACATATGAGAGTACACATAAGACAAGAATGAAAGGACATTTTCAAAGGGAATAAAGAAAGCAAAGGGGTTTTAGAGAAAAAATAAATTAAAAAAGAAAAGGACAAAAATACAAATGACAGGGATGACAGGTAAAGACAAATCAACATGGGCATACCTGGTGTCTTCAAAGAAGAAAATCTTCTTCAAAGAAGAAAAATAAAAGAACTGAAAAACAGTTTTCAAAATAATTCAAGAAAAGTTTCCAAAAATTAAAAAATATATATAAAATATGGATAAAATAATATAGCACAAATATAAGTGTCAACACCTAGATACACCCTAGTACTAGACTGCCAAAATAAGTAGTAAGAAAAACAAAAAAAATCAACCATCTGTAAGAAGAAAAAAACCAGGCAGCTCTCAGGCTTGACTACAACAAATAGTACAGCAATAACTACATAAGCCAGCAATGAAACTGAGACTGAGAAATTTCTTACTCAATTTGTCATTTGGTAGAAACGCGGTGAAAAGACATTTTTTAAATGCAAGAACCTGAGTAATTGACTTCGTATTAGCCCTGCTACAAGAACTTTGAGAAGATTATCCCAACCAAAGAACACTGCAGAAACAAAAAGGACTGGAGGGAAGCAATTGAACCACTTAGCTGTTTAAATAATCTGGGTACAAAAAAAGAATTTAACAGTTACAGACAATGACAACACAGAAATTACATACCTAACAAGAACTAAACAGAAGAAAAAGGCAAAGATCATTTAAAGTTGACAAAAATATGTAAGTATTTATAGGAACAAATTTAAGTACTTTTAAAAATACAAAGGTGAATAACAAGAAACATGATTTAACCAATTAATATGATGTGCTAGGAAAGAGGGACATAAAGGTTTAAAAGAAGGGTAAACACCAAAATGTCACTATACACAATTGGAAATAAGAAAATACCAGCTAATAAAATAGAGAATCAACTATATTATGCAAAGCTGTAGTTATAAAGATTATCAACGAATTCACACTCCAAACTTTCAAATTACTAAAAGTGCATACTAAACATGAAGAAAACTTTGATGCTACTATAGTAATATATTTAGTGGATCATATAGTGATTATATAGTAAAATTTTTAGGAACAGAAATAATAACAAATGCTATGATGACAGAATTAAGACCAAATACAACTCTAATGTCAAAGAACAAAAGTGAACTTAATACTATTTAAAAGAAAAGACAAACTGAATCACTAAGTGAAATCCTGGAACATAAAAACTCATCTGAAAGAAGTGTCTCAAAAATGTTGAAAAATAGAAAGATGGTTAAAGGTATGCAAGGAAAATAAGGTCAGAAAGAAATCGTGGGAAATTAATTACACAAAATTAAATTCAGAATACAATAGAAAAGAACTAAGTAATTTTATAATAAGGGTACTTTTCCAATGATAACGAGTATAATCTCTAATGAATGAAGACTTAACAGTAAGATTTCTGTTCCCAGTGCTATGGTGGTTTAGAAAGTCTCAGATCCTTCCCTTTGCAAACACCTAGAAATGCTAAATTAGATAAATTACTGTCTTTCAAAATGCAGAGCTTACCTGAAGAAAAGTTAAAAAAATCTGTAATGGTCAGAAATAAAAAAGAAAATCAAAACCAGAGTGATAGGTTAGTGGTAAAGCTATAGGGAACAAGGCAGGTGTCTGAAAATACCAACAGGGAATCTTTTTTTTTTTTATATGAAATTTATTCTCAAATTAGTTTCCATACAGCACCGAGTGCTCATCCCAAAAGATGCCCTCTTCAATGCCCATCACCTACCCTACCCTCCCTCCCACCCCCCATCAACCTTCAGTTTGTTCTCAGTTTTTAAGAGTCTCTTATGCTTTGGCTCTCTCTCCCACTCTCACCTCTTTTTTTCTTTTTTTTCCTTCCCCTCCCCCATGGGTTTCTGTTAAGTTTCTCAGGATCCACATAAGAGTGAAAACATATGGTATCTGTCTTTCTCTGTATGGCTTATTTCACTTAGCATCACACTCTCCAGTTCCATCCACGTTGCTACAAAAGGCCATATTTCATTCTTTCTCATTGCCACGTAGTACTCCATTGTGTATATAAACAACAATTTCTTTATCCATTCATCAGTTGATGGACATTTAGGCTCTTTCCACAATTTGGCTATTGTTGAGAGTGCTGCTATAAATATTGGGGTACAAGTGCCCCTATGCATCAGTACTCCCGTATCCCTTGGGTAAATTCCTAGCAGTGCTACTGCTGGGTCATAGGGTAGGTCTATTTTTAATTTTTTGAGGAACCTCCACACTGGTTTCCATAGTGGCTGCACCAGTTCACCAACAGGGAATCTTAAAACTTAACAGCTAAGCACAGCAATGATAATAGTGCCTTAGATCTATACAAAGTACACAGTGGAAATGAGTCTCCTAAACAAAACCTGAGCCAAAGAAAGCTACAGCTGAAGTAAAAATGGAAAAGAAGTGACAATTTAAAAAAACACCACACACACACACGGCAAAAAACAACAACAACAAAAAACCCCTGAGAATAGATTTATACATATATATGGTAAAGTGCCTTTTCACAAGGGCATCAAGGAAATGTATGGGAGAAAAGGGTCTTTTCTAAAAATGGTGCCAAAATAACTGAATATAAATATGAAAGAAAACTGAACCTAGAACTATTATTTCACTCCACAGACAAAAATTAAGCAAGAGGAGTCATATCAAAACATAAAAGCTAAAACTAGAAAGCTTCCAATTCAAAACATAAGAACCATATTTGTGATCCTAGGGTAGGAAAAGACTTATTTGTGACAATATAAAAAGCACTAACTGTATAAGAAAAACTTGATAAATTAGATACTATGAAAATTAAAAATTTCTGTTCATAAAGAATACTATAAAGAAAATTAAAAAGCAAACCATAGATTGGGAGCAAATATTACAATACATGTATCTGGTAAAGGTCCACTATGCAGAATAAAAGAACTCCTTCAAATCAGTAATAAAAAGACAAACAGTAACTAAAATATATGCAAAACATTAATATATGTTGAACTATGCCAACATTCTTAGTCATTTGGAAAATACAAATTAAAAAACAATGAGCTACCACCTGAAGATTCATTCACTCATTTTGAATGGCTAAACTGAAAAAGACTGACAACACCAAATGCAGACAAAGACATAGAGCACCTAGAATTCTTATATTGCTAATGAAATGGATAAAAGGTGAGTTTTTTTGACAAAGTAAAACAGACACCTACCCTAAAAAATAGAAAGAAAATTAAAAATATGTCCACAAAGGGACTTGTCCATGAATGTTAATACCATCTTCTTCGTAAAGACTCCCAAACTGGAACCAACCCAAATGTCCATCAGTAAGTGAACAAACAAAATAGCTGTCTAATATTCAGAGATCAAAACAATATATATGAATCTAAAAAACATGTTGAGCAAGAGAAGTCAGACAGAGGCCCATATAACCTGCACGATTCTATGTGTGACAAGTTCCAAAACAGACAAAAGTAAGCTAAAGTACATTAAGGGATTATAACCCACTGAATACTACAGGAATCCATGAGTCCATCCTGAGAATGGATGAATGAGTAGATGGATGGATAGGCAGAGATAGAAAGAGAAGGAGAGAGAGATTGTTGAAACAGAAAGGAGGGCTCTTCCTTACCGTAGAATCCTAATTAATACATCACCATTTCACAACTATCAGGGCAAAAATTATTTGGAGCAAGAATATGTAATGAAGCTAAATCCAAGAGAGAAAATTGGGTAAGAGAAGCATATTTACATGGTCTGAACATCTGATGTTAGTTGTTTGTTAAATAGACAACAATTTTGGGAAGGAAAAATAGTAACTAGATGGTAGAGAATGATAGACTATTGTAGTTACAACACTGAGAAGCAGTCAAAATTAATACTGCCAGGGAGATGCTGACAGATAGTGCATGCCTTCAAAAGCAATAACCTGAGAAGGACAGGACTTGTACCTCCCTTATGTACTAATCCAGAATGGGCTACACAGTCCAAATCCTATCATGAGAAAATGTTTTAAAAATTGAGATATACTCTATAAAATAAGCTGGCCTATATTCTTAAAAAAAAAAAGCGAGTTTCATGAAAATGTGGGAAACTGTTCTACATTAGAGGAAAGAAAGAGATATCACAAAATGCAATAAGTGATCCTAGACTAGATCTTGTACCAAAAGAAAAAAAATTGTTATAAAGGATTGATAATTGACAACATATATGCAGATTAAAGATTACATACCTTGAATTCGATGACTATACAGTGGCTATGTTAGAGAATATTTTTGTTCTTAAAATACAAATTATTCTTTTTTAAAAATTTTTATTATTTTTTTTAAATGTTTATTTATTCTTGAGAGAGAGCACGAGCAGAGGAGGGGCACAGAAGAGGGAGACACAGAATTTGAGGCAGGCTGAAGGCTGCAAGCTGTCAGCACAGGGCCCAATGTGGGGCTTGAACTCATGAACTGTGAGATCATGACCTGAGCCAAAATCAGACACTTAACAACTGAGCCACCCTATTCTTTTTTTTTTTTTTTTAAGTTTATTTATTTATTTTGAGATAGAGAGTGTGAGTAGGGGTGGGGCAGAGAGAGAGGCAGAGAAGGAGAATCCCAAGCAGGCTCTGCACTGTCAGCACAGAGCCCAACACAGGGCTTGAACTCACAATCCATGAGATGATGACCTGAGCTGAAATCAAGTCAGACGCTTAACCGACTAAGCCACCTGGGAACACCAAAATATTTATTTATTCTCAAATACCATAGGTTAAAGGAGCAAGACGTATGCAACCTAATCTCAAATGGCTTTGAAAAAAATAAATACGAATGTGTGCGCACATGCTGTGCATGTGTATGTGTGTGTGGGCTTGTGTGTATGTGCGTATGTGTAGAAAGAAGAGAAAGAATGAAATAGTAAAGGAAAATTGGTAAAATGTTAGAAATTAGTGAGTCTAGGTAAAAGGTATATAAAAGTTATTTCTATATTTTTTTTCTCCAAATTGAAATTATTTCAAAATAAAAAGTTAAAAAAACAGAGCATCAAGTAACCATAAAAAATATTCTGGTAACGAAAGTCAGATAACTGATTGCCTAATTCATGAGGATGAGGTTGATAAAGAAAATAAAGAGGCCTCTTCTGGGTGATAGAAGTGTTCTATATCTTGACAGAAGTATTCAAAAACAGGGGTAGGCATCTATCAGAATCCACTCAAATGTACACCTAAAACTTGTGCATTTTATTAAATTTAATTACATCTCAATTTTCTAAAGCCAATAAAGAAACTTAATGTTTGGCATGAGACAATAATTAACCACAAATTCATAATCACAAGCCTACCTGAAGATGACATTGAGGTTTTGAATTTATACTGCCTCTGAAATGTGGGAAACCCTAAACCAAGAACTTAATTTTGTAAATCCTCCCTAAAAATCTTTATCCGTTATTTAGGTCTCTCAAGATTCACAGAGATTAAGATTATCTAATTATAAAAACAAAAAATTTAAAAATTAAATACACTGGGAAATAGACAGTCATGAATAACAAGAACAAAAGCAAAATTAGCCTCCAAAGGATATCAGATATGTAAAATAAGTATGTTCTCAATATCTACAGAAAGAAGCGATGGAATTAAAACATGGGAAGAAACAAGATACTATCAACATAACCAGCAGATAGGAATTGGATATTCTAGAGCTTAAAAATACACTATCTGACCTCAAGAACAGAAAACAAAATGTTCCTATTCTCCAATTTCAAGATAGGAAAGGACTGAATGTTCTTTGACATTTGTCAGCTAAAGCTTAAAGTATATTCTGCTATTGAACAAACACTTAAACACTCCTGCTTTTTAAAGACTCCAAACTTCCTCAAAGTCTGATTCAATATCAACTCTTTGCTTTGTTTGCCGTCTTTAAGGAGCACAGTTCTCCCTTGCTTTACCAAGTAGTAAATTCAACTTTTTTGTTTCAGCCATATTGAATGAGTTTTGGTTTCAAGTATTTTGAGCGATGGTCTTTTCTTTTAGAAAATCCAATAAATTAATTTAATAGCAAGAGATGGGATTAGTAAACAACAGTATGGGTAAACAACAAATATCCAAGTAAAGCACAGAAATTTTTAAAAAATAAGTAAATACAAAAGATAAGCACTATATAGGACACAGAGAAAAGGTCTAATATAAGTATAACTGGAGACCAAGAAGGGAAAAGAATGGGGCAAAAATAAAATTTGAAGAGATTTGAAGAGACTGAGAATATTCCTAGTGCAAATAAATGACATCAACCCAAAAATGAAGAAGTTTAAATGGAAACTTAGACATATCACACATAGCAAAACTTTTGAGTGACCAAAGAGAAAATCTTCAAAACAACCAGAGGGGGGAAATAACATTTGATAGCAACATCAAAAATACTACATATCTAGGAATAAGTGTAATGATACATGAGAAAGAATTATATATTAAAAATATAAAATCTTATTGAAAAAAATTAAATAAGGGAAATAATAATTGAGATGAAAATAAATGAAGGGCAATTAAATAAACAGAAGAATAATGCATAATAATGGATTAAAATACCCCATCCTATAAAGATATCAACTCTCCCCCAAACTGATATACAGATGCAAAATATTCCATTTACAACCCCAACATTTTTTGGTGAAAAGTGATAAATGATTTTTTTAAAGTTTATTTATTTATTTTGAGAGAGAGCATGTGAGCATGGGAGGGTAGGGGCAAAGAGAGAAAGAGAGGGAGAGCGAGAAAATCCCAAGCAGGCTCTGTGCTGAGAGCCCTGATGTAGGGCTTGATTTCATAAACCATGAGATCATAACCTGAGCCAGAAACCAAGAGTCTGACACTTAACCAACTGAGACACCCAGATGTCCCTGATTTCTACAACTTAAAGGCAATACAAAGAATCAACAACAGCTGCGGCAACTTGGAAAAAATAATAAAGCTGTAAGACTTATACTATCTTAGATCAGATGTCTATTATTAAGTTACAATTAAGATTGGCAATCAGATAAATAAAGAATCTATACCTGTACTGTCCTATCCAGTAGCCACCAGATATATGGCTGTTTAAATTTAAATTAATTAAAATTAGTTAAAATATGAAATTCTGTCCTTAGTTACACTAGCCATATTTCAAGAGCTCAGTAATCACATGTGGCTAATAACTACTGAATTAAATAGCACACATATGAACACTTGCATAATGGGAGAAAGTCCAATTAGACAGCACTTATCTAGAAAGATCCACATAAAGTTATGTAATTTATGACAAAAGTCTAATATAGCAGGAGAAAGTTAAGTCTTTCCAATAAATTGTAATGGATCAATCAGACATTTAAATACAAAATTAAATAATAAATAAATAATCAACTCAGATCCCTACCTGATACCACATACAAAAATCAACTCTAAATGTAATGGAGAACTGAATGTAAAAAATAAAACAATGAACTTTTTAGAAGACAGAAAATTAACTTCACAACCTTGTAGCAGACAAAGGTTTGCAAAACAAGATGCAAAAAGTGTCAGGTGTAAAATACAAGACTGATAATGAGTATTTAAGATGACATTAAAATTGAGAACTTGTGGTTATTAAAAGATATCAGTAAGAGAGGGTTGATGGGGGGGTGGGAGGGAGAGGAGGGTGGGTGATGGGTATTGAGGAGGGCACCTTTTGGGATGAGCACTGGGTGTTGTATGGAAACCAATTTGACAATAAATTTCATATTTAACAACAACAAAAAAAGATATCATTAAGAAAGAGAAAAGGCAAAACATAGCCTGAGAACATTTATTTGCAACATATATATCTGACAAAAGACTCCTAGAAAATGCTAAGAAGTAGGCAAACAGCCCAGAAGAAAAATAGGTAACACATGAACAGGCACTTAATAAAAGGACAACCAAATGGCTAATAAGCATATGAAAAAGTGTTAAATTTCATTTGTTATCAGAAAAGTATAAATGAAAACCTAAATGGATATCACTATGCACTTGCCAGGATACCTAAGGTGCAATTAAAGACACGCAGTAAGAACCGTTGGTGAGGATGTAACACAACTGGGACTCTTACACACTAATAAGTAAACGTTGGTACACTTTGAAAAATGTTTGGCTGAGATATGGATTGAATTATGCCCCCCACAAAATTCGCATGTTAAAGTTCTAACATCCAGTGCCTCAATATGTGACCTGATTTGGAAATAGAGTCAGTGCAGATGTAATTAATTAAAATTAGATCATTAGCATGGGCCTTAATCCAATATGACTTGTGTCCTTAAAGAAAGGGAAGACGGGCACCTGGGTGGCTGTAGGTTGAGCGTTCGACTTCAGCTCAGGTCATGATCTCGTGGTTTGTGAGTTCGAGCCCCGCGTTGGGCTCTGTGCTGATAGCTCAGAGCCTGGAGCCTGCTTCGGATTCTGTGTCTCCTCCTCTCTCTGCCCCTCCCCTGCTCATGCACTCTCTGTCTCTCAATAATAAATAAACATTAAAAAAAAAAAAGTTTAAAAAAAAAAAAGGGAATAGATACAAATAGGGAGAGGATGACATGAAAAGACAGCCATCTTTCCCTCAGAACCCTAAAATGGAATCAACTCTTTTAACACCTTGATTTTGGACTCTAGATTCCAGAAATGTGAGACAATAAATTTCTGTTGTTTAAGTCGCCCAGTTGTGGTATTTCATTATGACAGCCCTGGCAAACTGATATGGACAGTTTTTTACTTGTAATATACACAAATGTTATAACCCAACAATTATACTTCTTGGTATACACATGACAGAAATGTTTGTGTATGTATGTATTTACCAAGAGATTTCTATACGAATGTTCATAGCATAGTTACTAGCCTCAAACTAGTAACAACTCAAATATTCATCAACAGTGAATGAATAAAAGAATTATGGTTTATTTACATATGGCAATGAGAATGAACCAACTACAACCATATGCAACAATAAGGAACATTATCACAATGATGTTGAGTGAAAGAAGTCAGATACAAAAGAGTATATACAGATGATTACAATGATATAGTCGAACATATTAATGTAATCTGTGGTTTGAGTCGTCAGGATAAATGGTTGGTTACCTTTGGAGAGGAGGGAGGCAATAGTGATTGGGAAGGGGCAAGAGAAAGGTTTCTGGGATACAGGTAATGTACTATTTTTTTATCTTTCTGATGGCAATACTGTGAAAATTCTTCAAGTTGTATACTTATAATCTGTATACTTTGCCCCATGTATTTTCTACATCATGTCAAAAAATTCATTAAAAACCGAAAAGGTGATGGGTGGCTCCATCGGTTAAGCATCTGACTTCAGCTCAGGTCATAATCTCATGTCTCATGAGTTCGAGCTCCACGTTGGGCTCTGTGCTGACAGCTCAGAGCCTGGAGCCTGCTTTGGATCCTGTGTCTCCCTCTCTATCTAATATTTTCTCTCTCTCTCTCTCTCTCTCTCTAAAATAGATAAACATTAAAAAAAGTTAAAAACTGAATAGGAGATAGAGGAGAACACAGACAACAACCTCTTTGACCTCGGACGGAGCAACTTCTTGCTAGACACATCACCAAAGGCAAGGGAAACAGAAGCAAACATGAACTATTGGGACTTCATCAAGATAAAAAGCTTCTGCACAGTGAAGGAAACAATGAACAAAACTAACAGGCAGGCTACAGAATGGGAGAAGATATTTGCAAATGACGTCTGATAAAGGGTTAGTATCCAAAATATAGACTTTGAAACTTATCAACCTCAACACCCAAAAAACAAATAACCCAAGTTAGAAATGGGCAGAAGACATGAATAGACACTTTTCCAAAGACATCCAGATGGCTAACAGACACATGAAAAAATGCTCAACATCATCACTCATCATCAGGGAAATACAAATCAAACCACGATGAGACACAACCTCACACCTGTCAGAATGGCTAAAATTAACAACACAAGAAACAACAGGCATTGGCAAGGATGTGGAGAAAAGGGAACCCTCTGGTACTGTTGATGGGAATGCAAACTGGCACAGTCGCTCTGGAGAACAGTTTGGAGGTTCCTCAGAAAACTAAAAATAGAACTATGCTATGATCCAGCAATTACATTATTAGGTATTTACACAAAGAATACAAAACTACAGTCTCATAGGGGTACATGCACCCCAACGTTTATAGCAGCATTATCAACAATATACAAACTATGGAGAGAGTCCAAATGTCCATCAACTAATCAATGGACAAAAAAAATGTGGCGTGTATATATATATATATGTGTGTGTGTGTGTGTGTGTGTGTACACACACACAGGAATATTACTTAGTCATCAAAAAGAATGAAATCTTGCCATTTGCAATGACATGGATGGAGCTAGGACATATCAAGCTAAGCGAAATGAGTCAGTCAGAGAAAGACAAATACGATATGATTTCACTCATATGTGGAATTTAAGAAACAGATGGATAAATGGGAAAGGGGAAAGAGGAGACAGGGGAACAAACCATAAGAGATTCTTAAAAAAATTGTTTTTTAATATTTATTTATTTTTGAGAGAGACAGACAGAGCATGAGGGGGGGAGGGGCAGAGAGAGAGAGAGGGAGACACAGAATCCGAAGCAGGCTCCAGGCTCTGAGCTGTCAGCACAGAGCCCAACGAGAGGCTCGAACTCACGAACCGTGAGATCATGACCTGAGCTGAAGTCGGATGCTTAACTGACTAAGCCACCCAGATGCCCCAAGAGATTCTTAACAATAGAGAATAAACAGAAGGTTGATGGAGGGAGGGGGGTGGGAGATGGGCTACATGAGTGATGGGTATTAAACAAGACATTTGTGAGGAGTACTGGATGTTATATGTAAGTGATGAATCACTGAATTCTATCCTGAAACTAATATTGCACTGTATGTTAAATAACTAAAATTTAAATGAAAAATAAGATAAAAATAAAAAATTAAAATTAAAAATAACAACTGAGTAGGTAAGTTAAACAGACTAGAAAAACTGAATCATGATCTCTTATTAAAAAAAAGATCTTTAAAAGTAGCCATCATGTCGCACAGATAGACACAAAAAATATGAGACATTAATGGAAGAGGAAAAGGTTAAGTCTAATAGACATTGCAGAAAAAGAAAATAAACAGAATGGGTGAGAATCAATATTTAAAGAAGTAACAGCTGAGAATTTTCCAGAATCAACATGACACAAATCCCAGATTAAAAATGCACAATAATCTCAGGGAGAATATATAAAAAGAAAACCAGAATGAATAAATTATAATGAAACTGCAGAACTCTGAAGACCAAGAGAGAATCCTAATAACAGATACAGATAGATTGGATCTAATCAGAAAAGATAGTTGACCTACAAAGGAATGAAAATTAGACTGATTCTTTTTTTTCCTTTTCTTTTTTTTTTAATTTTCAAACTGACAGAAAAGCCAAAAAGAATACTACAGTGAACACTCTTGTACCACTCACCAGATTCAGTGTTAACATTTTGGCTGACTCAAAGTCTCTCTAAACATACATATGTCCTTTCCTTTTGGGAAAATGTAGAAAGTAGGCTGTTCTCAGGATTCTACATCCCAAATTCTTTATCATGCATTTTCCAAGAACAAGAACATTCTTTCAACTACAACATCATTACCTCATCCATGATAACTGACATTATTCATCACTCTTAATACAGTACAGATGAAATTTTCCTATTTATCTTAAATATGTGCTCTAAAACTTTTCTTTTTACTTATCCAGGATCTAATCAAGATTTATATATTGCTGGGGCACCTGGGTGGCTCGGTCAGTTAAGCGTCTGACCTCAGCTCAGGTCATGATCTCACAGTTCATAGGTTCGAACCCCGCATCGGGCTCTGTGCTGACAGCTCAGAGTGTGGAGTCTGCTTCAGATTCTGTGTCTCCCTCGTTCTCTGCCTCTTCCCTGCTCATGCTCTCTCTCTCAAAAACGAATAAATGTTAAAAAAAAAATTTTTTTTTAAAGATTTATGTATTAATTTCAGATATTTTAACTATTAGGTCTCTCTCAACTTAGGACATTCTCATCACTTTCCTTGGTTGTTTCATGCCATTGTATCACTTGAAGAGTTCAGGTCAATTTTCCAACAAAAATCCCACATTCTGAACAGGTTACACTGTTTCCTCATGATTAAAGGACAGGTAATTTGCAGGAAGAACACCAGTTAGGAATGTTGTATAATTCCTGTGCAGCACATTATGTCTGTAGCTACACCACTATAGGCTATACTAAAGGACCTTTTTGTAGTTTTTCTCCTTGTAATCAATAAGTCACCTGTAAAGTAAATTTTTCAGACTCAAGAGCACACTTTTTAATGGTAACTATGAAAGACATAAGTCAATAGAATACAACCTTCAAAGTGCTAAGAAAAAAAATGGCTATTAAAGTAGAGCTGTAAGGGAGCCTGGTGGCTTAGTCAGTCAAGCGTCCGACTTTTGATTTTAGCTCAGATCATGATCTCAGGGTTGGTGAGATCAAGCCCCACAGTGGGCTCTGTACTGACAGTGCAGTACCTGCTTGGGATTCTCTCTCTCCCTCTTTCTGCTCCTCATCCGTGCATGCACACATGCTCTCTCTCTCTCTCTCTCAAAATAAATAAATAAACTTTAAAAAATAGTAGAGCTGGAAGAAAAAAAAATAGTAGAGCTATATTGTCAATCGAAGTATCACTCAAGAATGAAGGCATGGGAATGCAAGCTGGTGCAGCCACTCTGGAAAACAGTATAGAGGTTCCTCAAAAAACTAAAAATAGAATTACCTTACAACCCAGCAATTGCACTACTAGGCATTTATCCAAGGGATACAGGTGTGCTATTTCGAAGGGACACATGCACCCCCATGTTTATAGCAGCACTATCAACAGTAGCCAAAGTATGGAAAGAACCCAAATGTCCATCGATGGGATGAATGGATAAAGAAGATGTGGTATATATATACAATGGGGTATTACAATGGGGTAGGCAATCAAAAAGAACGAAATCTTGCCATTCACAACTACGTGGATGGAACTGGAGGGTATTATGCTAAGTGAAATTAGTCAGTCAGAGAAAAGACAAAAATCATATAACTTCATTCACATGAGTACTTTAAGAGACAAAACAGATGAACATAAGGGAAGGGAAACAAAAATAATATAAAAACAGGGAGGGGGACAAAACATAAGAGACTCATAAATATGGAGAACAAATTGAGGGTTACTGGAGGGTTGTGGGAGGGGGGATGGGCTAAGTGGGTAAGGGGCACTAAGGAATCTACTCCTGAAATCATTGTTGCACGATATGCTAACTAATTTGGATGTAAATTTGAAAAAATAAAAAATAAAACAAGTTAAAAAAAAAAAGAATGAAGGCAAAATACGATATATCCTAAAATTATTATTTTAAGATATAATAAAAAAAATAAATGGGAATACTAGGTATATAGAAAAAGAATGGTTTGCACAGACCTTTGCTTTTATATATATATACTTGCCAGAACTTAACATTTTTAGTATGTCTTGAAAAAAGTACTTTACCTGCCATCTCTTCTGAGGGCAAAAGCAATGCCATCTTTCTGGAAAGGAAGCAGCTTTGCTCTTAGTTTGTCAGGCAAAAAATCCAACTGTTTATAAGATTCATTTGTCAAACAAGAATTCTGAGGTGGAAGAGACTTTTTTATCTTATGAACTCTAGGCATCATGCTCCTAAAAAAAAAAAAGAAAGAAAGAAAAGAAAAAGAAATCACCAAAGAGGAGGGATGGGGAAAATGGTTATTACTACGTGTATTAGAGAATTAAACATAAATAATAATACTAAAGTACTTATATCAGTAGACTTGATATACTATCTACATAAATTGGTTAAATAACTTTCACAAAATGAGCTCTTAAGACAATTCAAAGCACTGAGCCCAAAAGCAATTACTCAATGCACAATCTAGGAACCAGCATCCTTTATTTCATTTGTATTTCAAACTGAACCATAATATAACCATAACCCTGTGTTAAGCAATAAATGTTTTACTGAAAAGTTAAAAATCAACCGGATTTTTTAAAACTAAATTTTTTTTTTTTTTTTGAGAGAGAGAGGGCACAAGTGAGCAAAGGCCAGAGAGAGAGAGAGAGAGAGCGAGAAAGAGAGAGAGAGAAGCGGGGTTCACCTGAAGCAGGCTCGTGTTTTACCCAAAGCAGGGCTCGAGTTCACCCCAAGCAGAGCCCAGAGCTCATCCCAAGTGGGGCTCGAGCTCACCCTATAAGGGACTGGAACTCATGAACTGTGCTTAATGATGACCCCTCCGGCACCTAAAAACTAAATAATTTTTAAAATAAGAAATGATTTCCTATAGAAAGTGGAAGTCTTTTAAAATTAATCCTTTTAAGATATACATTTTCATATCACACCAGATTTTCTAAGAATGGGGTAAAACTGCATTTTAAAAATTATAAAATACAAAGACATCAACTCCAAATTTATAATTATATTAACTCAACATTATTAAATGAGATTCGTTTTTAAATATTAAAATGAATTCTTTTAAATCAAACGAATCCACAGAATGAATCACTGCCTGACTGGCACTTTCCTCACCACTGGGTTTCCACAAATGTCATTTTAATTTTTTTATATAAAAATTTCATATATCTGTAAATTCTCAGATCTATGCAAGAAAAAGTCTTACTAAGTCACTAAACTAGAAAACTTCTCTAATAATATTTTGTATTTAGATTGCTTACATGGTTATATATTTTGTATTTTTAAAATAAGGTTTTTAACATTTTTTATTTATTTTTGGGAGACAGAGAGAGAACGTGAGCGGAGGAGGGGCAGAGAGAGAAGGAGACGAAGAATCCAAAGCAGGCTCCAGGCTCCGAGCTGTCAACACACAGCTCAACACAGGGCTCGAACTCACAGACCGTGAGATCATGACCTGAGCCACAAGTCAGACGCCTAACTGACTGAGCCACCCAGGCGTCCCAATTGTTATGTTTATACAGAATGTCACTCCATCTTCAAAGTAAATTTGCTTTTCTCTTAATTACTTGCAGATTTATAAAACTTTACACCCCACCGAAAAGAAGTCATCAACCTCTGTATCCAATGTTTAAGAATCTCAAGAATTCAACAAATATTTACTAATAACAAATAGTTATAATCTGCCAGAATCCAGAGAAGCAAAGACCACTCTCACAAAGCTTACATTTTTGAGGGGGAGACTAAAAATAAATAAATAATTACAAATAAATAAGTACAAATAATATGAAGGAACTTAAGAGAGTAATGACCGCTTTAGGTAGGCTGACCAGGTAAGGACTCTCCTAGGATGAGCTTAGTCTATAGTGTGAAGGGGGTAAAAGAGCCAACCAAGTTCAAAATTGAGAGAAGAGCACTTCACACAGACAGGATCAATGGAAAGCCTCCACGCTGAGAAAGGGCTGAGTGATTTTAGAAACAGAAAGGAGGCCGATGTGGCTGAACCAAAGTAGAGAATGGTAGAAGATAAAGCTATTGAGATAATCAACAGTAAAATCATCACCTCAAAATATCCATAAGCCTTAAATGACCAATGGGCTACTTACACCCAGGCACAGTTACCAAAAGAAGGGAAAATTCCATATGTTCCCATACCTCTTCACCTTCTACCATTAAAAACTGCCTCACTGCAGACAATCTCTCTTCTGCCATCCTGCCCACTGCTCCCTTGCAGTGTATTCAATAAACTTCTATCTACTTTGTTCAGCCTCAGGTGAATTCTTTCACTGCCCACACCACCAGCCTCTCCCCTACTGTCACCTCACATATAAGAAGAGCCCCCATTCAATCGGGAGAGACACCACGTTGATCTGACAAACACAATACAAAAAAATATGTATATAAGCCATTTTCCCTTATTCATGGGTAAACAACATATTAGTAAACCAAGACAGCAATAAATTAAAAGCCTAAAATATTAAGACATTTAAAATGGGCTTATTTTAGGCACCTGGGTGGCTCAGTCAGTTGAACATCAGACTGGATTTTGGCTCAGGTCATGATCTTACTGTTCATGAGATTGAGTCCTGGGTCTGGTTCCATGCTGACTGAGCTTGGAGCCTGCCAGTATTCTCTCTCTCCCTATCCCTCTGTCCCCTGACTCAAAATAAACAAACTTTTAAAAAATAAACAAAATGGGCTTATTTTAGGAATGCAATGCTAGTTAAACTTTTAAAACTCAATCAAACCCCAAATAATCTTGAAAAAGAATGAAGTTAGAGAGCTTATACTTCCTGCTTGTAAAACATACCACAAAGCTACCAAAGACAGTGTAGTACTAGATTGATGACAGACAGATCAGTGGAACAGATTTGAGATTCCAGAAATAAACTCTTACATTCAGGGTTAGTTGATTTTTCATGTAGTAGCCAGAATGGTAAAACTCTTAAAAAAAAAAAAAAAAAAAAAAAAAAAAAAGCAGAAGAGTAAATCTTCATGCCCTTGGGTTATGTGATGATTTCTTAAATACAAAGCCAAAAATAAAAGCAACAACAGCAAAAAATAAACTGGACTTCACCAAAATTAAAACTTTTACAGCTGCAAATAACACCATCAAGGAAGTGAAGACAACCCAAAGAAGGGTAGAAAATATTTTCAAATTATATCTGACAAAAATGGATACCCAGAATATATAAGGAAGATAACCCTATCTAAAAATGGGAAAATATCTGAATAGACATTTCTCCAAATAATGTATATAAATGGCCAATAAGCACACACAAAAAAATGTTCAACATCATTAGTAGTAAGGAAACTGCAAATCAAAACCAAAATGAGATGCTTCACACTCATTAGGATGGCAAAAAAAAAAAAGATAAGACCTGGAAATTCTACTTCTAGGTATACACCCAAAACAAATGTAAAACATACAAGCACACAAAAACTTGCATAAAAATGTTCATAGTAGAATTATTCATAGTAGTTAAAAAGAGAAACAAACAAAATGTCCATAAACTGATGACATGATAAAGAAAATGTAGTATATCCATACAATGGAGTATAAAATCAATGAAATCATTGACAATAAAATCAATGAAATCCTGATACATGCTATAACATGAATGAACCCTGAAAATATTAAACTCAGGGACAGAAGTCAAGGTCCAGAGTAGGCAAATACCTTCAGATAGAAAGTAAATGAGTAGCTGCCTAAGTCTAGAGTCTGGACAGTGGGTGGGAAGAGTATGGTGGCAGAGAACAGAGAGCAACCGCTAATAAGCACTGGGTTTCTTTTTAGAGTGATGAAACTGTTCTAAAATTAGATTGTGATGATGGTTCCCAAACTCTATGAATATATCAAAACTCACAGAATTGCAAAACGAGTGAATTTTACAGTATGAGAATTATATCTCAATTAAGCTGTTAAAAAATGCACTGTGAAAAAAGCTCAATCACTGTAATTCTCAAAAATTACAAAGAAGTTGCACAGTCATCTCAACAGTAGGGAAAAAAGCATCTGATAAAATTCAAAATTCATTTAGAACAAAAGCTACCTAACATAGGAAAAATAGGAGAACTTACTTCATATGATACAAGTTTTTACCAAAAACCTTCAGCAAACATCAGACTTAAGGTAAAATGTTGAAACCTTTCCCTGCAAGATCAGAAAAGACATAAATATATCTATTATTGCCAATTTTATTTAACAGTGTAAATCACCTCACTTGAATTAAAAAAAAAAAAAGGGAAAGGAGAAATAAAAAAAATCAAAATTTCGTTCCAGTCCAAGACAGCAACATGGGAAAACCCTAAACTCACCTTCTCCATGAACACACCAATTCTATGCCTATGTACAGAATAATTCCTCCTGAAGAACTGAGGGCTGTCTAAACAACTTCTACAAAACAAAAGATAAGCCAATGAAGACATGCTAACAAAGGAAACCCCACCTCTGATGCTGCCAACTGCATAAGGGATGGACTGACCTCGAGCAGATTCATCTACCCTAGGGCACGGAGGAAAAAAAAAAAAAAAAAAAAAGCCATGGTTTAAAAGGGCAACTAGAATATACAGGAACCAGCCGAACAGAATCCTGCTGAATGGCGGTGAGCTACTGCAACTACCTTCAAGTGGGAGATTCTGGCAAGCCCAACATTTATGCACATCCTCCGCCTTGAGAGTGCAATAGGAGCAGGGTTCAGGTGGCAGAGCCGGCCTACCACATCAGCAAGCACCGCGTCCCTGGCCCATACCAGCCTGGGATGCCCTGGATCACAGAAGAAAATATCAGGGTTTGAAAGAGAAGCTAGTATGTAAAATATCCAGCCATAGAACTCCATCAAACAGCAAGGGAGCTGCTGGAACTCTCCAGGTTGGAGAGGTTGGACAGCATCAGTTTACATTCAGTTTCCACCCTGATGGTGCGGATGGGAGTAGGGTGTGGGCACCTTAGGTGGCCTATTCCTTCAGTGAGCTATGGGCCCCTAGCCCACACCAGCCCCAGCCATCCCACCAAAACAGCCTCAGAGCAGCATACATAAGGACAATCCATGTCACCACTTGTTTACAACTCCAGCCATACTGCCAAGGTGATACACGCATAAAGCACCCCAGTGCATTCCGGGCCTGCACCACTTTGGCTCCAGGAAGCTTGCTAGGGCACCCCAGGGCACAGTGCTCTAAGACCTCCTGGCTCACACCTACTTAAGGCTCCAGCCACCCATCCAAGGTGCCCCCCTCCATAGAGTGTCCCAGGAATCCCCAGCCCATGCCCATATCAGTTTTAAACACCTGCCAAAGGCACTAGTGGAACACCTCAGGAAACCACTGTCCCCACCCTGCCAAGGTTCCAGCCACCTTGCCAGGGCAGCCCCTGCATGAGCACACCAGGACACTCTAGCCTCTACAAGCCTCAGCTCCTGTCAACCCTACCTGGGAATCCTCGGTGCTGAGCATCCCAAGACATCCTGATTTGCATCCACTCCAGCTTCAACCACCTCCCTCCTATGTGGAGACCCCTGGGAAATGCCCCAGCCTGTGTGCACTTCAGCTACAGCTATCATGCCAGGGTACCCCTGCATGCAGCACAATGGGACACCGTGGCCTGGACCCTGCCTTAGCAGGGTACACTCTATGCAGCAAGTCCTGGGACACTGTGGTGGTTTCCACCCACTTCAGCTTCAGCTATCCTGCCAGAGTGCCCTCTGTGTAGAGAACCCAGGGACTGTACCGACCCACATCCACTTCAGCTTTAGCTCTCCTACCAAGGCATCCTCTACACAGTCCCAGGACACTCTGGCTAACATACACTTCACCTTTAGCTGTCCTGCCAGGGTGCCTTGAGACAAAGAGTCCTGAGACCACCCCGACATATGCCCACTTCAGCTGAGGTCATCATATCATGTCGGCCCCAATACAGAGTGCCCCAGACATCCCAGCCATCCAACCAAAGTCACTAGGCACACACAGTCTACACAGGGGATGATTATATACAAGACCATTGCTTAAAATTTAGGAGAATTAGCTGTTCCACCTAATTCATAGAAACAAGTGAAGAAAATGAGGAGACAGAGGAACATCCTTCAAATGAAAGAACAAAACAAAACCTCAGAAAAAGAACTAAATGAAACAGATAAGCAATATGCTTGATAAAGGATTCAAGTAACGATCATAAAAATGCTTGTTGGACAGAAAAGAAGAATGGAAAAACTTAGTGAGAATTTTGACAAACAGAAAATATAAAAGAATAATCAGAGTTGAGAAATACAGTAAGTGAAATGGAAATTACACTAGAGGGAATCAACAATACATTAGAAGATGTAGAAGAACAGATTTGTGATCTGTGTAATGAAAGAACCTGTGCTAAACAAAAAATATAATTATAATAATATTAATAAATAAGGATAGGTTAGGGGATCTCTTATACAAGACCAAACGAACATTCACATTATACAGGTACTAGAAGGAAAAGAGAGAAAAAGGCATAGAACTTATTTAAAAAAGAATAGATGAAAAATTCCCTAGCCTATGGAAGAACAGACATCCAGGTTCATGAAGCATAGAGAATTCCAAAAAAGATGGCCCAAGAAGGTGCACACCGTAATACATAATAATTAATATGCCAAAGGTTAAAGATAAAGAAAACATTTTTAAATCAGTAAGAAAGAAGTAAAAAGTTACATATAGGGGAAACACCATAAGGCCATCAGCCGATTTCTCAGCAGAACCTTTGTGGGTCAGAAATGAGTGGTATGATACATTCAAAGTGCTGAAAGGAAAAAAAACCAAAAACAAAAATAGGCTACCTGTCATAATTTTCATTCAGAATTGATGGAAAGATAGATTTCCCAGAATAACAAATGTTAAAGAAGGGTATTACCACTAAAGCAGCCTTACAAGAAATCTTAAAGGGAATTCTTTAAGTGGAAAAGAGAGGCTCGTAATTAGAAGTACGAAAATTACAAATAAAAATAGGTAATAAATGACATCATATAAATAAAGTATGGAAGGCATGAGTAAAAGTTCTTTCAGAACTTCCAATGTGTTCAAACTTAAGTGACCATCAACTTAATACAGTCTGATATATAATTAGGACACCATATATGAACCTCATGGTAACCAGAAACACAACACCTATAATAGACAAACAATAAAAAGAAAGCCAAGCATAATACTACAGAAAGTAATTAATAACTAGGAAAGAAAGCAAAAGAAAAAAAAATACTAACAAAAACAACTAAACACAATTAACAAAATGGCAAGACACACATCTATCAATAATTAACTTTAAATGTGAATGGACTAAATGATCCAATCAAAAAGATATGGGGAACAGAAAAAGTTCACACACACACACACACACACACACACACACACATCTACATATTGCCTACAAGAGACTCCCTTCAGACTTAAAAAGACACAAAAACTGAAAACTAAAGGAAGGAAAAAGATATTCCATGAAAATGGAAGGGAGAAAAAAGCCAAGGTAGCAATACCTGTATCAGACAAAACAGAGTTTAAAACTAACAATGTAATGAAAGACAAAGACACTATATAACGATAAAGAAGATAATTCAACAAGGGGATATAAGAATTGTAAATATCTATGTACCCAATGGTGAATCACCAAAACATGTAACACAAATGTTAATAGAGACAAAGGGAGAAATTGCAGTAATACAATAATAGTAGGAGACTTTAACACCTCAGTTATATCAAAGGATATTCATCCAGGCAGAACCAATAAAGAAAACACCACCTTTTTTCTAAATTTTTTTTTAAGGTTTATTTATTTTTGAGAGAGAGAAAGAAACACAGAGCACAAGCAGGATAGGGGCAGAGAGAGACACAAAATCTGAAGCAGGCTCCAGGCTCCGAGCTATCAGCAAAGAGCCCAATGCAGGGCTCGAACCCACGAATTGTGAGATCATGAACTGAACCAAAGTTGGACACTTACCGACTGAGCCACCCAGGCACCCAGGAAACACCACCTTTGAATGACACATTAGACAAGAAGGACCTAACATATATATAGAACATCTGGTCACAAGACAGCAAAATACACATTCTTTTCAAGTGCACAAGGAGCATTCTCCAGGATAGATCACATCTTAGGCCACAAAGTAAGCCTCAATAAATTTCAGAAGACTGAAATCATATCATGCATCTTTTATGACCACAATATTATGAAACTAGAAATCAATCACAAGAAAAAAACTGGAAAAAACACAAATATGTGGAAGCGAAGACATGCCAATGGGTCAACAAAGAAATCAAAGAGGAAACTGAAAAACACATGAAGGGGCGCCTGGGTGGCTCAGTCAGTTGAGCATCCAACTATTGATTTCATCTCAGGTCATGACCCCAGGGTCATGAGATGGAGCCCTGCGTTGGGCACTGTGTGGAGCCTGCTTAAGATTCTCTCTCTCTGCCCCCTCCCCAGTTCACTCTATATCAAAAATAATAAAAATAAAATAAACTTTAGAAAAACACATGGAAACAAATGAAAATGAAAAAGAGGAAAAGTTTTAGTGATACAGACCTATCTCAAGAATCAAGATAAATCTTAACTAAGCAATCTAACTTTACAACTAAAGGAACTAGAAAAAGAAGAACAAAGCCCACAGCAGAAGAAATAATAAAGATCAGGACAGAAATAAATGAAATAGAGACTAAAAGCAAAGCAAAACAAAAAGAATAGGAAAGATCAATGAAACAAGGAGCTGGCTTGTAGGAAAGATTAACAAAATTGATAAAACTTTTAGCCAGACTCCTCAAAAAACAAAAACAAAACTCAAACAGGAGAAAATAAAATTAGAAATGAAAGAGAAGTAACATTCAACACCACAGAACAATAAAGAATTGTAAGACAATACGACAAAAAATTATATGCCAAAAAAGGGGACAGCCTACAAGAAATGGATAAACTCCTAGAAACACAATCTTCCAAAACTGAATCAGGAAGAAATAGAAAAATCTGAACAGACTAATTACTAATAAGAAAATTAAATTGGTGAGGCACCTGGGTGGCTCAGTCAGTTAAGCATCTGACTTCAGTCATGATCTCATGGTTTGTGGGTTTGAGCCCCACATCAGGCTTTGTGCTGACAGCTCAGAGCCTGGATTCTGCCACAGATTCTGTGTCTCCCTCTCTCTGTCTCTCCCCTGCTTGCATTCTGTCTCTCAATAAATAAAATACGTAAGTGCTAAAAATAAATTAGTTAAAATTAAAAAAAAAAAAAGAAAATTAAATCGGTAATCCAAAAACTCCTGACAAACCAAAGTCCAGCACCAAATGGCTTCACAGGCAAATTCTACCAAACATTTAAAGAAGAATTAATACCTATTGTTGGGGTACCTTGGTGACTCAATTGGCTGAGCGTCCAACTCTTGGTTTCAGCTCAGGTCATGATCTCACAGTTTGTGAGTTTGAGCCCTATGTCAGACATTGAGCTGACAGTGAGGAGCCTACTTGGGATTCTTCTCCCTGTCTCGCTGCCCCCTCTTGTGTGCTGTCTTTCTCAAAATAAATAAACTTTTAAAAAACAATAAAAAAAAAAATGTAAATAGCTATTATCCTCAAACTAGTCCAAAAAATAGAAGAGGGAAAAAAACTTACATTCTATTAGGCCAGGATTACTCTGATACCAAAGAAACTACCAAAAAAAGAAACCTACAGGCCAACATCTCTGAACATAGGATCTTCAAGAAAATATCAGCAAACTACATTCAACAATACACTAAAAATCTTCAAGAAAATATCATCAAACTATATTCAACAATACATTAAAAAGATCATTCACCATGATCAAGTAGGATTTATTCCAAGGACACAATGGCTCAATATTAGAAAATCAATCAACATGATATGCCACAAGCAACAAAATTAAGGATAAAAATCATATGATCATCTCAATAGATGCAAAAAAAGGATTTGGCAAAATTCAACATCTGTTCATGATATATTTTGAGAAAACCTCTCAAACTAGGTTTATAGGGAACATATCTAAACATAATAAATGCTATTTATGAAAAACCCAGAGCTGATATCATACTCAATGGTGAAACACTAAGAACTTTTCCTCTAAGACCAGGAACAAGACAAGAATGTCCACTCTTGCCACTTTTAATCAACCCAGTATTGGAAATCCTAGCCACAGCAATCAGACAAGAAAAAGAAATAAAAGGTATCCAAATTGCTAAGATAGTAGTTTTGACTTTTTGCAGATGGTGTGATACTATACACAGAAAACTCTAAAGATTTGACATAAAACTACTAAAAGTAATACATGAAATCAGTAAAGTTGAAGGATACAAAATTAGTAAACATACACGAGCTGCATTTCTATATACTAATAACAAAGTAGCAAAAAGAGAAAATGAATTCATTTATAGCTGCAGCAAAAAGAATACCTAGAAATAAACTTAACACAGAGGTGAAAGACTTACTCTGAAAACTATAAAATATTGATGAAGAAACTGAAGATGACAGAAACAAACGGGAAGATACTCCACGATTATGCACTGGAAGAATACTGTTAAAATGTCCCCCCTGCCCAAAGCAGTCTACAGATGCAATGCAATCCCTATGAAAATACCAATAGCATTTTTCACAGAATTCCAATAAATAATCCTAAAAATTGTATGGACCCACAAAAGACCCTGAACAACCAAAGCAATCTTAAGAAAGAACAAAGCTGGAGGTATCATGGTCATATATTTCAAGATATACTACAAAGCTATAGAAATCAAAACAGTGTGGCACTGGCAGAAAGATAGACCCAGAGATCAACACAACATAATAGAGAGCCCAGAAATAAACCCATGCTTACCTCGTCAACTAATCTATGACAAAGGAGGGAAGAATATACAATAAGGAAAAAACAGTCTCTTCAAGGAATGGTGCTGGGAATTCTGGACCGCTACATGCAAAAAAATGAAACCCTTTCTCACATCATCCAAAAAAACAATCAAAAACCTCAAAATGGATTAAAGACCTGAATGTGAGACACGAAACCATAAAACCCCCAGAGGAGTTTATGCCTCCTAGAGGCAGTAATTTGACTTTGGCCTTTGTAACATTTTTCTAGATACGTCTCCTCAGGCAAGGGGAAAAAAAGCAAAAATAAACTATTGGGACTACACCAAAATCAAAAGCTTTTGCACAGGGAAGGAAATCATCCACAAAACAAAAAAGCAACCTAGTGGGGAGCCTGGGTGGCTCAGTTAGTTAAGCATCTGACTTTGGAGGTCATGATCTCGCAGTTAGTTCATGAGTTCAAGCCCTGCATGGGGCTCTGTGCTGACAGCTTAGAGCCTGAAGCCTACTTTGTATTCTGTGCCTTCCTCTCTCTCTCTGCCCCTCCCCCACTTGCACTCTGTCTCTCTCTCTCTCTCTCTCTCAAAAATAAAAAACATTAAAAATATATATTAAATAAAAAATAAAAATCTAACAGATGACAGAGCAGGATTATGTGCATAGAATTAAAATAATTTATACATAATTGGTAGAGTTGTAAGCAAATTTAGTAAGGTTGATGAATACATAATCAATATACACAGTCATTTTCCTCTACACAGGCAAAAAGAAAATAAAATTTTAAACTGATACCATTCTCAAGAGTATCAAAAACTACACATTTTAGAAACGAATCTAATAAAAATAAGTGTAAGACCTGTGAGCAGAAAAACTGTAAGAGATTTTTTAGTAAAATGAAACAACACATAAAACAAAGAAGTGATAACCCTGTTAATAGATTGGAACTGATTATAATATAAACTCTTTTGAGATGATATGACAGTTCACTGAAACAACACAAACATCAGCAAAAACAGGCCCAGTTATTAGTTCCAAAGGTGGGGGATGAACTGATGTTTTTTGGGGATGCCTATCATATAATAGTGTCTTCTTTGTGTCAAGAACTTGAACATATACTGGCTAATTTAATCCTGAGAACTATATGACAAGTACTATATTCTTCTTCGCTAATGAGGAAACTATGACATTGGATAAGAAAGCCAGGATTCAAATGCAAGCTTGTATGGCTACAAAGCCTAAACAGAAGTAAATCTTCATCCAAAGAATTTACACACATTAAAAAATCATGGGGATTTTGGGTGGCTCAGTCGGTTAAGTGTCCAATTCCCGATTTTGGCCCAGGTCATGTTCTTATGGTTCATGAGATCGAGCCACGTGTTGGGCTCTACAATGATGGTCCAGAGTCTGCTTAGGATTGTCTTTCTCTCTCTCTCTCTCTCTCAAAATAAATAAACATTAAAAATAAATAAATAAAACACAACCAGAAACCAAACAAATAAACCAAAAAGAACTCCAAATCCTATCTTGATGTATGCTTTTAGGAAGATGGGGTATACAATCACTGGGAAAAACATTTTGACAATTTCTTAAATAACTAAATATCCAACTGCCATCTGACTCAGCAATGGTACTCCTGGGCATTTATCCTAGAGAAATCAAAACTTCTGTCTAAAAAAAATTAAAAAATTAAAAAAAACACTATTCATGAATATTTACAGTTTTATTCACAACAGCCAAAAACTAATAAGAACTCAGACATACTTCAGTGGGTGAATGGTCAAACTGTGGTACATCCAAATCACGGAACACTACTCAGCAATAAAGAGGCGCAACTGATATATACACAACAATCTGGATGAATCTCCAGAGAATTATGCTGAGGTAAAAAAAAAAAAAAAAAAAAAAAGCCAAACTTCAAAGGTTACACAGTTGTTGATTCCATTTCTATAACATTACTGCAACGTCAAAATTATAAAAATAGAGAACAGATTAGTAGTTGCCAGGGGTGAAGGTGGAAAGTGATGGATGCTATAAGGCAACATGAGGTATCCCTGTGGGATGCAATTGTTCTTTTTCTTCATATGGCAATAGCCTGGTTGTGATACATACTGTCATTTTGTAAGCTGTTACCATTGAGGAAAGCTGAGTAAGCGTATGCAGGATCTTTTTGCATTATTTCTCACAACAGTAAACAAATTTACAATAATTTCAAAATACAAAGTTTAACTTTAAAAAATGGGGGAAACACTCTGGCTTAACACATACCAATGGATCTCAAAGTTTTGGATAATGAGGTCCATAAAGATAAAACTCCAAGATCATGTAGCTTGTGACAGAGGTAAAATGTATCTGGGTCGTTGCTTTCTTTTCAACACAGGAATGTACTTCCTCAGCTTCAGAACTAAACCACAGTGAAAATATATATTTTAAACTGTCAAAACAATTACAGTTAAAAAATAAGTAATCATCTAATAAATTTTATTCCTGAATTTCATTCCTTCATGCATTCAACAAAAATATATTTGGATGTTTACATGGAGCAGACACTGCACAAGGTTCTGGATACACAGTAATAAATAGCTGTAGTTTTGAAGTACTATAGGGAAAGTACGAGGTGTTAAGGGAGCATGTAACAAAAACTCAGGAGGTTTGGAAGGCTTTCTAAAAGATACATACATCAAAGCTGAAACATAAAGAATACACAATAACCACACAAGAAACACACCCAAAGGCCCTGATTTGGAAACAAAAGGAAGAGAGCAGGTAGGAATTCTCAGACTTCATCTTACTGGACCTATCCATAAATCATTCCCTCCTCATTAAATCATGTTTTTCACTTAGACTCTAGAATACCACACCTCATGGTTTCTATCTTATCTCAGTTTTCACTCTTGCTCAGCCTAAATCATACTGGTTCTTTCTCATTTCCCTGCCCATATAAGGTTTGAAAGTACCAGGGCTCATTTCTTAGTAATGCTTGCTCTATCGTTTAGAGATACCATTAGTATATCAGTTTTAAATATTACCTCTATTCCAATGACTCCCACATTTATACATATATTTTTTAATGTTTATTTATTTTGGAGAGAGAGACAGAGAGAGACAGAGTGCAAGCGGGGGAGGGGCAGAGAGAGAGAGGGAAACAAAATCTGAAGCAGGCTCAAGGCTGTCAGCAGAGCAGGATCCGGGGCTGTAACTCCCGAACTTCAAGATCATGATCTGAGTTGAAGTCAGAAGTTGAACGAACTGAGCCACCCGGGTGTCCCTGACTCCCACATTTATACACGGAGATCAGACCTCTCCTGAACTTCAGACTCCTGTTACCTAACCAAACATCTCTACATAGCAAGTCTAATGGGTATCTCAAACTTAACACAACTAAAGCTGAACTCTAGATCTTTTTCTCAAACCCTATTCCATCCTCCATCTTCCCCATCCAATCTTTCCATTTGTTCATACCAATTACTTGACTCCTCTCAGTGTCTCATCCTGCATATCCAATCAATCCATCAACAACCCCTGTTAGATTCAAAATATACCCAGAATCCCACCATTCATTTCCTACCACCTCCAAATCTGCTCACGTGATCTGAGCCACTTTATTTCTAGCCTGAATTCCTGCAAGAATCTGATATCCCAACTTCCACCTCCTCCCCTACATTCTCCTCACAATGTAGCAGTCAGTAAGATACTTTGAAAAATTAAGTCTGATCATAACATTCCTCAGAATTGCTCAGTGGTTCCCAGTTTTACTCAGATAAAAGTTCTATTAATGCAGAAATAGCCCTTCTACGATATGCTCCTACTCCTATTACAATTCCACCTTACTTTCTCTTCTCTGTCACAGTGATATCTTTACATGTTTCTGCTTTGGACTCTGCACTAGCTGGTCCATCTGCTTATACCACTCTCCATCAATTACATACATGGCTACTTTTCTTGATTCCTTCAAGGGTCTTTTCTGAAATGTCAATTTTTCAATGTAAACTTGACTTGCCTACCTTATGTAAAATTTCAACTTTCATGCTAGCTTCAGCAGCACATATACTAAAATTGGAATGATACAGAGATTAGCATGGCCTCTGCATCTGCACAAGGATGACATGCAAATTCAAGAAGTGTTACATGTTTTTGAAAGAAGGAATTTTAGGGGCGCCTGGGTGGCTCAGTCAGTAGTTCCTAGAGATGAGAAAGTATAAAGTGGGTCTGTAGGAGTGCATGGCTGAACTAGTGTGGAAATAAAATTCACAGAAGACACAGCATTCCAGGAACTAGAAACTAGCATGTTGTATCAGTTGGGCTATAGATTTAAACATAGAAGTCACCCTGTGGTACATGGGTGGCTCAGTCAGTTAAGCCTCCGACTTCAGCTCAGGTAATGATCTCGTGGTTCGTGGGTTCGAGCCCTGCATCAGGTTCTGAGCTGACAGCTGAGCCTGGAGCCTACTTCAGATTCTGTGTCTCCCTCTATCTGCCCCTTCCCCTGCTCAAGACCTGTCTCTCTCTCTCAAAAATAAATAAACATTAAAAAATTTTAAACCATTAAATAAATAAATAAATAAATAAATAAAGATAGAAGTCACTCAAAGAAGAAAGACAGTAAGCCAAATTCAAGTCACAGTAGGGAAACTGGGGACATAGTTTGCAGAGTGATTAAGATTAGAGGGGAGTTGTTTAATGAATACAGATTAGGGCTCCCTGTTAGGATATTAGGGTATTAGAACACCTGAGAAAGTTCTAAGATAGAAAGGATGCCTACATAGGGAAAATTCTGCCTCATACAGAGAATCAATCAAACCTTCTGTTCAATTTAATATCAAATTCAGTTAAAGTAGGTAACTAAATTTCAAAAATTCATCCTAGACAAAAATTATCAGTGGAAATGGTTCCAAGAACTACAGCAATTTAGCTACATACAGTGTAGCTAAAAAATAAGATGATTGGGGGGCACCTGGGTGGCTCAGTTGGTTAAGCGGCCGACTTCGGCTCAGGTCATGATCTCACGGTCCGTGAGTTCGAGCCCCGTGTCGGGCTCTGTGCTGACAGCTCAGAGCCTGGAGCCTGTTTCAGATTCTGTGTCTCCCTCTCTCTGACCCTCCCCCGTTCATGCTCTGTCTCTCTGTGTCTCAAAAATAAATAAACGTTAAAAAAATAAAAAATAAAAAAAAAAATAAGATGATTGGGAAAAGTGGCAAAGAAATAATAACAGGCCAGATCAGGGAGGTTCTCAAATGCCATGCTAAAAAAAGTCTGGATTTTATTCTGTAAGAAACTGAGGGCCTTTCCTAGAGTTTAATCAGGCAATTAGTTTACAAAGATTACCTTGTCAAATTTGGAAGACTAGATGTGGGGGAAGGGAAAACCTTTAGAAGCCTATCACAAATAGCCCAGGTAATAAAATTTATAATTTCTTGGCTTCAGACTCCTGTATTTAATTACTTACCTGACATTTTGGACATCTGATAGACATTTCTAACCTAACTGTCCAAAACCAAAGTCTTATTTCTCCACCAAACTTGTGTGTTCCCTACCTAATCTCTCAGTAGTAGTACAACCGTGCAAGTTAAATCAGCAACTTGGGTTCACTCTTGATTTCTCCCTCTCCTTTAGCCACCAAATTAAATCCATTTATAATTAATTATTCCTAAGGCATATCTCAAATGCATCCAATTCTTTCCAGTTGCAATGCCATCCCAAACTATCACTGCTCCCCTGGAATACTGCACTAGTTCCCAAATGGACTCTCCCAAATTTTCCTTAATACCAGTTGGTTTCCTTAAAGCACTTGCTATAATTAGCAACTCTTTTTATCTCTTTACTTGAATTTTGTCTTTCCCTCTTACTGAAATGCCTTCATAAAGTCAAGAACTATAAACTGTCTTATTTATCATTTTACTTCAGCACTCTAGTATCAGCCAGGTCAATAAACAACAATATTTATAAAACTAACACATATTTACTATAAGCCAGGCACTATTTTATATACTTTACATTTATTAAGTCATTTAAACCTCACAATAATCTGTGGTGTAGGTATTGTATTATCTCAATTGTATAGATTAAAAAAAAAAAAATTAAGGCACAGATTGTCAACTAATCTGCACAAGGTCATCCAACAAGTACCTGGCCAAACCCAGAATCAAACCAAGGGAGCCTGGAGCCCATCCTCTGGACTATTAACCAGCACTTCTCTTATCAGATGTTCAATAGATATTTCTTGACCAAATAAACAAATGAGAGGACAATGAGAAGAACAGGTTTAGGGCACATGTTGAATTCGAAGGACTTGGAAAAGGCTATGAGGTACAGTGGGATGTTGTAATTACCATACAGAAGTCATCAGATTCTACTGGAAACCACCTATAAAGTGCAAGCCTCTTAAAAAAAAAAAAGTGATTATAGGGGCACCTGGGTGGCACAGTCAGTAAAACATTTGACTTCAGCTCAGGTCATGATCTCATAGTTCATGAGTTCCAGCCCCACACCAGGCTCTCTGCTGTCAGTGCAGAGTCTGCTTCAGATACTGTCTCCCTCTCTCTCTGCCCCTCCCCCACTTGTCTCTCTCAAAATAAATAAGCTTAATTATATATTTTTTAAAAATTGGACATGCTTTTAAACTGTTAGCTTTTATACCCAAATCCGTAATAAAAACATGTTCTGACAAAGCACCGAGAGCCCCATTAAGCCTTAACTGTATCTATAAAAATTTCTGTATTAATATAAAATGAAATATTTGTGTTTAAGTAGCAGTCAGTATCTATATGAATGTCACACATGTATTTTACTCAAACATAAAATTGCAGAGATGGACTTTAAATTTGACAAAATGATACCAAAATCTATCTCAAAAAAAAAAATAAACAGGGGGCGCCTGGGTGGTTCAGTCAGCTAAGCAACTGACTCTTGATTTCGTCTCAGGTCATGCTCTCACAGGTTTTAAGTTCAAGCCCCACGTCAGGCTCTATGCTGACAGCACAGAGCCTGCTTGGGTTCTCTCTCTCTCTCTCTCTCTCTCTCTCTCTCTCTCTCAAAATAAATAAACATTAAAAAAAACAGAAAATGTGAGAATAGCAAGAAAATATCTAAAGAAGAATGGAAGCACACTTTACCTACTTGATAACAAAACATATTATAAAGTTACAGAAATTAAGATAATGGGTATGGTACAGGTCAAAGACAGAACAATGAAAAAGAACAGGGTCCAAACAAAATCAAGTATATATAAATTGTAAAATTAAATGTAAGAACAAATTTAAAATTATGTATACATATTATTTTTTTATTATCTAATTTCTAAGCATCACAAATGCTTTCCTATGCATCACAAACTAGAAAGTATAATGGAAAAAAGATATTTTTCAAGAGTAAAATAATTAAAACTATGTCATGGAAAAACAGCATTAGAAGTTAAAAAGACAAATCTAAAAATGGGAGTCAAGGGTTTGCAAAATAGATGACAAAGAGTTAAAAACCTAAGTAGTAATTTCTTTAAAATTAAGAGACTAAGGGTGCCTGGGTGGCTCAATTGGTTAAATGTCCAACTCTTGGTTTCAGTTCAGGTCACAATCTCAGGGTTCGTAGGTTCAAGCCCCACGTCGGGCTCTGCACTGACAGCATGGAGCCTGCTTGGAATATTCTCTCTCTCAGGTAGAGCATTTGACTGGAATATTCTCTCTCTCTCTGCCCTCTCCCCTGCTCACGGGTACTCTCTCTCTCTCTCAAAACAAACAAACAAAAAAACTTTTTTTTTTAATTAAAAAAAAATTTTTTTTAACGTTTATTTATTTTTGAGACAGGGAGAGACAGCATGAACGGGGGAGGGTCAGAGAGAGAGGGAGACACAGAATCTGAAACAGGTTCCAGGCTCTGAGCTGTCAGCACAGAGCCTGACTCAGGGCTCGAACTCACGGACTGCGAGATCATGACCTGAGCTGAAGTCGGATGCTTAACCGACTGAGCCACCCAGGCGCCCCCAAACAAAAAAACTATTAAGAGACTATGATAACAACAGGCTATTCATGAGATTAAACAATGGACAATAAAAGATGCTCAATATCAACTGAATTCAATTACAAACAAAGCAATGAAGAACCACTTTTTGAAATCAGATGGGATAGACAACAAGATGGCAACTGGGTGTTTTCAAACACAGTAAGAAAGAGAATGGGCACATTTCTGAAGAGCAATTTAGGAATTACCGAGTATTTGTGGCTAAATAACCTACTTCTAAAAAGTTAGATTTACAGGATAATCAGGCAAGCATATAAAGATGTTGCTCACAACAGGATTCCTTTTAAAAGTTAATAATTGACCCAGCAATCCCACTTCTGGGCATATATCCAAAAGAAATGAAAACAGTATCTTGAAGAGATATGTGCACACCCATGTCAAAAGGCAGAAGCAACCTAAATGTTTATTGGCAGATGAATGGATAAACAAAATGCAGTATATACATACATATGGGAATATTATTCGACCACGAAAAAGGAAATCCTGTCCTATGCTACAACATGGATGAACCTTGAGGACGCGATGTATAAGTCAAATAAGGCAAAGGACAAATACTGTGTGATTTCACTTTTAAGAGGTATCTAAAGTAGCCAAATGCTTAGAAACAAAGTAGAATGGTGAGTGCCAAGGGCTGTGGGAGGAGGAAAAGGGAGTTGTTGGTACAAAAAGTACAGTTTCAGTTTTGCAAGATGAAAAAGTTCCAGGTATCTATTAAATAACAAGGTGCATATACTTAACACTACTTAAAAAACAGTTCAGGTGGTAAGTTTTAGGTTTTTTACCACAATCAAAGTTAATAAAAAATAATGTAAATATCCATCAGGTAGGACTTGGTTATGTTAGAGACACACAATTTAATACTAGATAGCAATAAAAAATGATAATATTAATATATATCTAGTCATCCACAGCCTATTGTTGAACTAAAAAAAAAAAGTTTACAAGAAAGCAAGGTAGTATGAGAACATGCAAGCAAATGTCTGTACTTACAATAGAGAGATATGTAAAGATAGTCACCAAAATTTTACGGTGGTATCTCTGGATAATAGTATCACAGATGACCTTCTTTTCAATATTTGCCTGTCTTTTTAAATACAATGAGCACATATTACGTACTTAACAAAGGATACTTGAAAAAAAATAAGTGATTGCCACCAATGGTTTCAAAATTCTAGAATGGAATTCTACATTTCTCACCCCCTATGTGTCTATAGCACATCTCGGGGAATCAATAAATACTTGAGAAACAGGATTAGTGATTAAGAGATCAGGAATGAGACAGACTTGGATACAAATCTCAGCTCCAAAGTTAACTGATCAAGGCCTTAAAGTCTTAAAGAATGTCATTCAACACCAATTTCTTCAAATATAAACGTCATATAACAATACCTGCAGGAAAAACTTAAAGCACTTAATATCATTCCTGGCTGAGGAAACACCCAATAAAATGGCCATAATTACTAGTTCTTAACTTGATTTATACTGGAAAAACTCATCACAAAACAAAAAAACGAAACTAAGCATCTATAGAAGCCTATACTGAAAATCTCAACTGCATTAAAAAACAAGAGCTCTATATTATGCACCTGAAAGTAATACTGCGTGTTAACTCAAATTAAGATTAAAAACTCAACCAAAAAAACAAGAGATCATGCTGTTGGACCCACAACACTGATGCTTAACTCAAAAAAAAAAAAAAAAAAAAAAAAAAGAATGTAATGGACCATTTTTGAGTATCAATCCTGTGCCCTTCTGTAGTTTATCTCCTTCCAACCAGCGTTTAGAAGTGTGTTTGTAAAAGTGGGAGTTGTTAGCTCAGAACTTCTGAGCCCGTCTTCAGTCAAAAGGAAGACCTGAAGCCATGCTTCATGCATGCAAAGCGGCTAAAAACCTTAGAGGCACCCTCCACAAACACATGTGTGCAATCTAATAGTAAGCAATCAAAAGATAAGCAAATTGGGACTCTGGGATTGAAGATTAGGGGAGCATTATGGCATTATGAACCTCGGAACTACCGCCATCCCATATTACCCACTCTTTCTTAAAATACAATTACATGTCGTTCAACTTCCTATCTCCCTAGCAAAAAACTACCGACTTGCCCGCCACGCCACTCCGAAAGCCACACCTGGTGTATTCGCTGCAGAATCTCCAACTCCCGCCACAGGTTTGGCTCGCGTCCGCCCCAAAGCGGAAGTGACTTCAAAGGGCCAAACTGAAAGTAAGAAAGTTCAAATACTAGGAATCTAAAAGCCCTACGGCATTCTGAGAAAACTCTTCTCCGACTACCGTTTTCTGCCTTCCCTCTTCTGTTAGGGTGGCGAAAAGGATTCGCCACAGACTTGAAACTGGTTCCCCGCCCCAAACTCCAAATCTTTTTACATTTTATTCCCTCTCATTGGCCAACAAGATGCCATTCGTACCTCCCAGGAACTACAATTCCCGTCAGGCCCCAGGAGAAGTAAAAGTAGGAGAGGACAGAGGTGGGGGCAAAGCGCATTGGGAAGTGTAGTCGCCTGCAGACCGAACACAGCAGTAACCCCGCCTTCTCCCACTGAAGCTGGAGAAACCAGGTGTTCAACTTAAAACCCGTTACCGCTAAAGGGAAGAGCCAAGCCCTTAAACAGCTTTCCTCACTTCCCCCCACATGGAGGATGATAATGTTTATTTATTCCTACAAAGCTCTATAAATATTCCTTGAAGAAATACGGTTGTCCTTCCAATATCTTCAGGTCAGTAAAACTCCCAGAACTCCTCCACCTCAGGCTCCCAACTCGTGGGAAAAGGTGGCTTTTTTTACAAGTGGGCAAAATGGCTGTCCTCTTAGTTTTACCATTGGTTATCCTTTGCGTCCTTCAAGGGCGGTTACTTACCACTGATTGGTTCTTTTTCCCTTGAGGGCGGAGGAAGACTTGGCACGGCTCTCCCGCGGCCCGGGAGGAGATAAAGGGGTGGAGAGAAGGCAGTTTTTTCAGGCCTGATTGGATGATCCTCATGTCACTCGGAGGATGTATAACCTATGATTTGTCGGCTGCTCCTCAAAGAGAACGAAGAGGCGGGGCTAGTGCGTGGTGGGAAGGGGCGGGATTCTGCCAGCCGCGGCTGCCGCTGGAGCCGGTGTCCGGGCTGGTGATGGGGTTAATTCCCTTTCGTAAGACTCTTACTTGCACCCACCCAGCCCCGCCGTCGCCCCGCCGCGCCGCGCTCCAACCGCCTCCTCCTCCTCCTCCTCCTCCTCCTCAGTAACGCGGGTAAGAGATGCCCTCCCCTCCCCCCTCCAGCTCCCCGGGAATAACGCGCCTCGCTCCCCTCCCCCGCCCGCCAACCGGTAGCGCTAACGGAGAAGGAGGCAGGCAGGGGAGAGATGTGTGTGAGAAGGTGGCCTTCCCCGCCGAGCCATCGCTTTTCCAGCCAGGGCCCCGCCGAGGTGCTGCTGCTGCCAGCCCGCCGGGAGGTCGGGTTCCGAGGGAGCTCGGCTCGCCTGGCCCGCCGCTGCGGCTGCAGCTGCATCCACTACCTTGTGCCCACCGCCCCCACCCTGGGGCCATGTGAAAAGCAAACCCCTCGAGGCCTAGCGGAGGAGGCAGGGGAAAGGTTCCTGAGTCCCTGCCATGGCTGCTGCTTGCTGCCCTTGCAGCCCCAGGGACTCAGGAACCAGCCACAACAGGCCTGCCAGGAGCGGGTGCCGTGCGTGGTTCTGCTCTCTCGGGTGACTGGCGCCGGTGCCTCCGGCTCCCCGGCCCACACCACGCCTCGGCCCCCGGCCTCGCACTGGGAGAATTTTTAGAAAGAAAATCAGGCGTTCCGACCAGTTGGTGAAAATGTAGGCACATCTTGCCTGTGGTACCAGAAAAAGCACAATGGGAATATTGAAAAGAAAGTTGAATGACTGTCAGTGCCACGGACCCCGGGGGTCGGATTTACCCACATTATGGTTGAGCCTAAGGCTCAAACCTGTGTTTTTGAAGTTTTTTGTTCTCTTTTTTTGTTACTAGGTGCAGAGGAGAGTGCCTCTGCTTTTTGAGCTTGCTTTTATGTGGGAACAAATTGTTGAGACTGTCTTGTCCTGTGTGTAATTGTCCTGGGATAGCAAGAAAGTTAAGTAAAAGGTGAAGAGGTGCTTGCTCAAGTAGTCTTAGTAAACGGCAGATGATTTTTCTGGTAAGATTTTCCAGGAAATATGTGCATGTAGATTTAAACCTCCATGGTTTTAGTTTACCTAGTTGTAATTCTGAAGAAACCATTTGCTTTTGGCTTAGATGTCATTGATAACAAAAACTTTTGAGTAATGAAAAGGTGGTTAAAGTCTAACTGGAAGCTAACCTGTTTGTGATATTGGAAAGAGTAAGATCTATGTAATATTTAATATGGTTGAATACCAGTGTAACGAGTAATTGAACACATTGTAATAAAATTTGGTATATTGGGCTATTTTTGAGAGCAAATGTTTCTTCCTCACATACTGATTAGGTGCTCATCTTTTCACACCTTTTTTGTTGTTGTTGGGTGGTTTTTTTTTGTTGTTGTTGTTGTTGTTTTTTGCTTGGGTGAATATGTCCTTAAATAATGGATTCTGTAATTTGTAGCAGACCTGCCTGTGTCAAGGATAACATTTTAGGCACACTTCTGAGGCTCACCTTGTTACCAGAGTAAACTTGGTTCTGAAGAATAATCAGAGTTTTGACAGACCATTTCTTTGGGGTCTAGGGACACCCTACTGGCTTAATGATCTTACCTGTTCCATAACTAAATCGCTTGCATACAGAATTACATAGATCCATAGATTCAGGATATGCTAAAAAAAAAAAAAAATATATATATATATATATATATATATATATATATATATATGAGAACACGTAACCCTGAAAGGTAAGTTCCCTCCGTTCCCCCACAAAGTACCCATTGCTTAACTTAGTCTTTTCTAAAACTTGTTGGTTAATTGATAAATGATAGAATTGGTGCTTTCGGGTTTCATATACTTCATGTACAGAAAGAACTGATGAAAATATAGGAGGCTTGTGCATTCTCTGATTAGCTGTGGGATCCTTTTGTGAGTTTCAGTTCAATCTCCTTGTCTATATAATTGGGATGATAGCACTTAACTCTTGGAGTTGCCAGGATTAGAGATGAGTATATAAAGGCCCTACCATTGATTGTGTTTAACACATAGTATGTATTATTAAATATTAACATATTTTCATGCTTAAAAGAATGAGTTTGTTATTTACACGCACAAGATGTTGCAGCCTGAAAACTTGCTCTGTGAGGCAGAGGAGCACTATGGGAGTTTTCATTTATGTAGGGGCTTAAATTGGTAAAGTTTGCAGCTAGCCATTTTTAAATTAAAAGGTATGTGGGAAATTGGTTGCCAGATACCGAAGAGTTGTTTATTTTATAGAAGGTTTTTACTTATGCATTAAAATCCACATGTTTGTGGAATATATTTCAAGTGAATTATTTTGGGGAGAAAGTATGTGGTAAATTGTTGTAGTGATAAATTCTCCTAGTATCTTTTAAATTTTAGTTAGTTGATACATGTTTCAAGGTCTGGTTTATATACCTGATATCCATATTCAGTGTGCTGTCAGGCTGCTGACAAGCAACTCTTGCGGAGTTAAGATTAAGTCATTTGAATTCATTCAGCCACAGGCGTACTACAGTTTTGTTGTTGTTTTTAATTCTCAATATTTATCCATACTTGGGTTTTTCTTTTCTGTGAAATAATATACCAGACACATTGTTCTTTAGCTTTTTAGGCACTTTTGAAAATGTGTTGGTCTTCATACATACTAGTGTCTTTGCAGTTTGTACCTGTAGACAGATTTGAGTTTAGCATGAAAAGTTGTATTATGAAGTCTTCGGACACTAATGCCTGGTCAGGGTTCAAGGCAGCCAGCCATACCTTATGCTGAATAGTGAACGAACACAGTATGATTGGATGCTCCTTTGGGGAGTCTTATATGACAGCAGCAGAATATTTTACAAAATTGAAAAAACTTTTTCTTAAATTGTGCAGAAGAAATGCACTTCCATGCCTTGCCAAGTAATAAAAGATTTTCTGGTACTGGCACTTTAGAATACCCAATTATACCCATTTGAGTTAATGTTAAGTTTTAATTCTTCAGAAATAGAGAAGCGCTGAGAGTTGATAATACTTTTATTTTCTCCATTCTTGAAAATGTTACAATAATGAGTTGATGAGTTTGTAATGTATCATTGCTATTTGAATCAGAAAATTTCACTGTTAACACTTGATGATCTATTGCAAATACTCTGACAGTTCCTGTGTCTAAAAGGTGTGGTTACAAAAGGCAATGAACTTTTCAAATGACTATTGTAGTTCCAAACCACAGAATCAGTACTCTGTCTTTGTATTCACACACGTATACAATGATGATAAGTTATTATTTGTAACTGAACTAAACTGGGATAGATAAAGGAGCATGTCAGTTTTTCCCAGTATAATAGTCATTTTTTCCAAAGTAAAATAATCTTGCATTTAATCCTTGTGAAATCTCATGTTTACTAGTAATACAGACGTGCAAAGAATCAAATCATAAAATCAAACAAAATTTTATTAAGTTAACTTTGCTTCCCAAATAAGTATATGTTATATAATTAAGCAAATTTGTTTATACCTGATAAGATGTAAGAATGGAAGCATAATTCAATTCAATTAGTTGTTGGGTGATGGTTGAAATAAGAGATGAGTTATTCAATCCTAACTGAAAGCTAGTTCTTTACCTTATTTTCCAACAGTTTGTTTTTTTCCCAGATTTTATCCTTGAATATTTTGCCTATACTTACCATCTTAGTCTCTACACATGCCTATTAATTTTTTATTCCAATGAGTTTTGAAAGCCTGTACTTTATGAACTTTTCTGTTTGTTTGCCTTCTTAAAGATTTCTTTTGTAAGCTCACTTCTCTAAGCAAATCATGAAGTTTTTGTGCCTTATTTCATAAGTATTAAAGCTTATGTTTAAATGATTGTTTTTATACCCTACTTGACTAGTGTTTTCATCTACAGCTCCCTGAAAGTACTTTCTCTACAAAAGAAATTAAGTATGCAAAATAAATTACATTACATTTGTTTTTATTCTTTTTTTTTTTTTAAGTTTATTTTGAGAGAGAGAGAGCATGCACACTCATACAAGGGAGCATGAGTGGGGGAGGGGCAGGGAGAGGGGGAGAGAAACCCAAGCAGGCTCCTCCCTGTCGGCCTGGAGCCCTGGAGGGGCTTCATCTCACAAACCGTGAAATCATGACCTGAACCGAAACCAAGAGTTGAACACTTGACTGACTGAGCCACTCAGGCGCTGCTATTTGTTTTTATTCTTGACCTTTCTTCTTGAAAGGCGATAATTTGATATTGCCTTGCCTTAGAGTTTAAAGTACTATAAATTGACTTCTCCCAGCTTTAGTTTGATCAATGACAGATAAAAATTAATTTTGTGGGCTAGTTGTATAATTAGCTTCACTAACAGGTTTTCTGCATGAAAGAAATTCCATAACTGGTATAAGATACCACCTTATAGTCTGAGTTAGAGGTTTAACTGTAGATTTACCTTGATGCTTTGTTTCTTAATAGAGAAGCTATGGAATTTAATTTAAAAAAAAAAAAAGGTTTGGGGCGCCTGGGTGGCTCAGTCGGTTGGGCGTCCAACTTCAACTCAGGTCATGATCTCGCAGTTTGTGAGTTCAAGCCCCACATCGGGCTCTGTGCTGACAGCTCATTGCCTGGACCGAGCTTCGGATTCTGTGTCTCCTCCTCTCTCTGCCCCTCCCCTGCTCATGCTCTGTCTCAATAATAAATAAACGTTTAAAAAAAAAAAAAGGTTTAATATGGGGAAAAAACTGTAAATGTTTGCAAAGCAATGACTTAAATGAACAAAAGGCCCTCATTTTTAAGGTGCTTTTGGGGAAATTGCTTATTACAGAATTGCTGTGTTTAAAAATACGTTAGTATCTTTTTACTGGAACCAACCCAGATGCTCTTCATTGAGTGAATGGTTAAACAAACTGCTACGTGCATACCATAGAATACTACGCAGCAGTAAAAAGAAAGAAACATTGATAAAGCAACCTAGGTGGATCTTAAAGTAATTACACCAAGTGAAAAAAAAATGTTTTTAATAATTAATTTTATTTATTTTGGAGAGAGAGCACAGACAGGGGAGGAGCAGAGAGAGACAGGGACAGAGAGGATCAGAAGCGGGCTCTGCATTGACATCGGTGAACCCAACGTGGGTCTCAAACTCCCCAAATATGAGATCATGACCTAAGCCAAAGTCCGATGTTCAAATGACAAAGCCACCCAGGCACCCCATGAATAAAAGTTTTAAAATAGAGCAACCATGTGGTCCCATTTACATACTCAAAATGGCAGATTATAGAGATGGAGCACAGATTAGTGGTTGCCAGGCATTAAGAGATGGGGTTTGAGGGAGCAGAATGGTGTGATTATAAAGGGGTAGCATGAAGAATCTTTGAAGTAATGGAACAGTTCTGTATGTTGATTGTATGGTGGTTACCTAAATCTACATGTGATAAAATTGCATAGAAACACAGAACAAATGAGTGCATGCAAAACTGGCAAAATCTGAGTAAGGTTGTATATCAATATCTATCTCTGGTTTTGATGTTGAACTGTACTTATATAACATTATCATCGAGGGAAACTGAAGAGTACATGGGAGCTTTCTGTACTATTTTTTGCAACTCCCTGTGAATGTACTATTATTTAAAAAATACAAAGTCAAGGACAAAAAAAACCCATTCTTTATGTATATGTTCCTGTATAATATTGAAAAAAGTATATTTTTAAGCAAATACCCTCTGCAAAATGCCATTCATACATTCATACATGTGTTAGTTTTACTAAGTCATGTTCACATGCATTAGAGCACAATAGAAATACTGATAGTCAAATATCTCCAAGATGCAGTTTCCGTTTTCATTATATTTGCCTTGTTTTCCCTAAATGCCAATTCTTTCTTCATCACCCTTTTATAAAGGCTTGCTGCCCTTTCACTTTCCAAGTCTTCATAGAAATTAAAGAATCTGACAGTTATCTATATTGTTCATTTCCAGTTGCTAAAAGGATTTTGTCAAGAGGCTATATATTCATTATTTAACCAGATACTTACATTTTAAGCATATTGAATATCTGTAAGACAAAATAAAAGAATTTATCTTGTAAAGATATATAGAACCAGCAAATGAGGAATCACTTGGGGGAAGAAAGTGATGTAAGTGCTTGTTAAGTAACACTAGTTACTGTATGACCCTCCACTTTTTAATGCAAAAGTACTAAATGTTTTAATGCAAAAGTACTAAATGTTTTAAAGCAGTGTGAGGAGGTCAGAAGTAAAAGTGTAGACCACCAACTTGGGGAGGATACACTTTTTGTGATATGGATGATGACCTTGATCCATTTGGAGTTATTTTTTGGTTATGGTGTGAGATAGGGGGTTCAAATTCATTTTATCTGTGGATATCATTTTTATCTCCACACCATTTGTTGAAAACACTGTTCTTTCCCAGTTAAATTGTCTTGGCTCCTTTCTTGACTATAAATGTGCAAGGTTATTTCTCAATTCTAAATTCTACCACATTGATTTTGTGTCTATCACTAGGCCAGTGGTACCACTGGCTACACTGTTTGATTATGAAACTTTGTAACAAGTTTTGAAATTAGGACTTTTTTTTTTTTTTTGAAATTAGGGTTTGCCTCCAACTTTGCTGTTTTTCAATATTATTTTAGCTATTTATCTGTTTTCATATGTAGTTTAAGATCAGCTTGCCAATTTCTGCAGAGAAGTCAGCTTGGATTTTTGATATGAATTATGTCAAACAGGTCAATTGGGCAATTTGGAGAATATTACCATTTTAACAGTACTAAATGAAAATATCTTTAACGTGTAGTGATTCACTTAAAAAGAATAATAAACTCATTGCATGTTAATATAAATAATCACTTTTATGAAAAATAAAATTTCAAAATAAAAAAATAGCAAGAAGAATGGGATTGTTTTACAGTTTTACAAATCTTCTTAATGTTTGGCTTATCAGGAGAAGTTGGGTTGTTATATCTACTTTAGTATTCACTCTCATTGGACATGTGATTTTGGCTGAAATCTAAGAAGATAATTTGGCCACACACAGATAGAAGAAAAGTGAGGGACCTCATGGACCCTTTGACAGGATCTTGATCCACAGTGGTCCTTGGACCACATTGTGAAAACAGCTTGTCCAGTGGGAAGAAATAAATGTTTGGAAACTCAAAGACTTGGTTAAAAATCACAAGTCGCCACTGAACAGTTGATGTGATTTTGAGCAAGTAATTTAGCCTCTCAGTAGGTTTCTTCATCTGTAAAATGGAGGTAATGACACTATACTTTGAAAGGAGGAAACAAGATCGTGCCTGTGAAGTTTGGGGTATATAGAAACCACCAAAGAACTGATTCTTGTCTTTAATTTAGACTTGTCAACCCTTCTCTATTGTATGGGATTAGCTAATTTCCACCCCCCCCCCCCAAAAAGTTTACATATCACAGCATGGTAACCTTCATGTAAACTTGGTTTATTGTGGTGGTGTTTACTTAAGAGTTGAGTTTTATTCATTTAGTCTTTTATTATCAGCCCTTATAGCTACAAATCATGATAGTGAAGAAGGGAATGGAAGAAGGGTCAACAAAGAAGGTAAAAGAATTTATCAGAAATGAGGGAGTAAGAGGGGGCCTGCGTGGCTCAGTTGGTGGAGTGTGGGACTCTTGATCTCGGGGTTGTGAGTTCAAGCCCCACGTTGGGTTTAAAGGTTACTGAGAAATGAAATCTTTTAAAAAAAAAAGGGGGGGGGTGGAAGAAATGAAGTAAAATTGATGCCTCCTTTAGATCATTTGTCATCTTACTCATCCTGCTATTAATGTTGAAGAATGAAGGAAACAAAAAAAAAACTCTGCCTTAAATTAGAGAATGGTTCCTTTAGCATTTTCCCCCCTGTTAAAATTAATAAAATTAAATCATAAATGACTCCAATTTTTTAATGATTCTATAAATACTGGACCAAGTCATGTATAAAGTTCTAAAAAAAATAATTCTTGCCACTAGAACTCTATGTCATTACAGTAGTAACTTTAACTTGGCATTTGTATGCAAAGCTAAAGTGATACAATTATTACTATACAAAATAATGAAAAGTGTGAATTCACTCATTCAGCAAGTATTTATTGAAAACTTACTTTGTATTGGTTTTGTAAAACAGAGAATGCCTTTGCCCTCCTGGATCTCATTTTCTTATGGGTGAGACAAAGAAATGGAATATATATAAAATATAATGTCAGATAGAAATACAGAAATTATTGTAATGAATACAAAAGGTTGAGAGCTTAAAGATTGACAGAATGAGGTATACAGTCTATTTGAGACAGGGTGATCAGGGAAGACCTCTTGACATTTGAAAATGCAAACACTTGAATGAAGTAAGAGAACAAGCCATGAGATATATGAGTGAAGAACATTCTGGGTAGAAGGAACAAAGTACAAAGGCCATGAAATGGAGGAGATGGAAATGGAAATTATACTTGTTTACTGATGTTCAGTGTCCTCCCGAAGACAGCATTTAAAGGAGTAAGTACATTAGGAACACTTTGAGGTGTGGCTCTGGGACTGTCGGCTATGCATATTTTTAGCCAAATGAATCATTTCCACTGTAGAGCCTGTTAATTCCAAATGTACTGGATTTTAAAGGACATTAGCAAAGTCTAAACCTAAATCTTTAATCTTCACTTGTCTTTTTAATGCTAAACCAAAAGGATTTCTTGTTTTTTCAATACTAAACCAAAAGATGCATTTATATAGAGTGGTAGGTAAATCTTTGTGTTGGAATGTGAGAATTTCTGGTCCAACCGCAGTAGTTCTCAAGGATCAGTCCAGTGGCAGCTTGTCCTAAAGTTATCTACTTTTCATTTCTTCTTCCAGTGAGTTGAAATGAGGACAAGGGGAGATACCTGGCTTGGGCCTTTCCAGCCAGCTATTATAAGGATCTGACAGGACAGCAATCAAGCAAAAGTCATTTAGCCTTTGCTTGAACTACTCTGGTGACAGGAGTACATTCCTAAGGGACTTCTTGTCTCTTATTTCTTTTTTTCCGGGTTTTCAGGTATATGGCTACAAATGTGAATATATATAGGTATGTACATATCTGTATACCTGTGTATGTTTATGTTTGTGTATATATATGTGTATGTATGTGTGTATATGTGTATATACGTATATAGTATTTGATGTAGAGGAGGGTATAGTCAAAGGAGAGAAGATCCAGTTGGAGGAGGAGAGCATAATTGAAATGTTATCATAAATGTACATCAATATCAGTGTCATCTATAGGCTCTCCTTCTCCCTCCTTGCCCCCAGAGAGTAGAAAATAAGGTATGGGTAGGGATGGGAGACTTTACCTGCCCAGGCCTAAAACCCACTTGCTTGGCCCAGTTGTCCTAAAAAGAGGGAAAAGGGATAGGAAGAGTAACCCTATAGATGCCCTCAGTAGGTATGTGTCTCCCAATTTTACTCCCCCTGGCTGTTTAGCACCACCTTAGGCTTACCAGGTTGTATTCCATATTATTGCTGGTGAGAAACTCGATCTAATCCTCAAAGCAAATTAGATCTTGTCACAGAACCAGGCAGCTAGACCATAATGGTATCTTTGTGGTTTTAGGTTTTTATCTTTTATAAGGTGGTACAATCATAGGAAAGAAATGTCTTGAAGGATAGTTTTAAAAGCTATTTTTAGATCATTTTGATAAGCTGATTTCAGAAATGTGCTCAGGTTGTTTATTTTTTTAATTTGGATAATTTTGCCACCTTGTGTGTCTTTTGAAATCAAAAATATTTATTCAATACATCAACAGATGGTAAACTTTTCTTTTTGACTGAGATGAAAACTGAACCAGTGTAAAACTTACTACATTTCTAAAATGAACTTTTTGGAAAGTTTGCACTTTTAAAAGCTTTTTTAAAACAGTGCATTACATATAAAAATCAAACAGTACAGTGGATCAGTAGTTGATTATCATTCCCTTATCTGCTGTCTTATTATCAGGATTCATGAGTCTCTCGAGCTAGAATGTTCTTAGCACCAAATGTCAAATGGATTCTTTTTCATGCTTCCATCAATTTATCAATATCATGTCAAATTGTTTTGTTACACGTTGGAAGCATGGGTTTTCTGTAACTTTTTAATTCTGGAGTTTCTAACAGCCTTTTTTTCTGATTGGCAAGCAATAGTGTACCATCACCATACCCTCAAAGTTATTCAGTCTCTATTTCATGGATACTTCTTTCTTTTTTTTTTTTTTTTTTTATTTAATTTTTTATTTTTTTAAATTTACATCCAAATTAGCATATAGTGCAACAGTGATTTCAGGAGTAGATTCCTTAGTGCCCCTTACCCATTTAGCCCATCCCCCCCTCCCAGAACCCCTCCAGTAAACCCTCAGTTTGTTGTCCATATTTATGAGTCTTTAGCTATTGTTGATAGTGCTGCTATAAACATGGGGGTGCATGTGTCCCTTCGAAACAGCACACCTGTATCCCTTGGATAAATGCCTAGTAGTGCAATTGCTGGGTTGTAAGGTAGTTCTATTTTTAGTTTTTTGAGGAACCTCCATACTGTTGTCCAGAGTGGCTGTACCAGCTTGCATTCCCATCATGGATACTTCTGTACCTCAGAGATTTTCTCTTTGATTTTTGTGTCCTGCCCTCATCCTGGGACTTCCCTTCTGCCCTCCAAGGTTGAATCAACTGTTTGCTGGATTCTATGGATCCTTCCTCTTTATTGGTTTTTAAAATACTCATTTTGCTAGATAATAGCCTGAGGTATTTTCCTTAAAAAGTTTGCTTGAGAAGTAAACCTTTTCAGACTTTACATGCCTGAAGTCTTTATTCTGCCATCATACCTGAATGATGTTTTAGAATGCTAAATTCAAAATCATTTTAACCTTGTACTTAAATTTGTCTTCTAGTATCTGGGTTGCTTTTAGAGATCTGCTGAAATTTTCCAAACATACATAAAGTTTGATAGAGAACTCATTTTAGCAGTTACTAACATTTTGTACTGTTTGTTTAATCATATATCTGTCAATCCATCTCATTTTTTTCAGTTTATTTATTTTTGAGAGAGACAGAAAGCAGAAGCTGGAGGGGGCAGAGACGGAGTGAGGGAGAGAGAATCCCAAGCAAGCTCCACACTGTTAGCACAGAGCCCAGTACAGGGCTCGAACCCACGAACTGAGAGATTGTGACCTGAGCCAAAACCGAGAGTGAGCCACTTAGGCACCCCTCATCTCATTTTTTTAAATGTTTATTTATTTATTTTTGAGGGAGAGAGAGAGAATCCCAAGCAGACTCTGTGCTGTGAGCCTGGAGCCCAGCACAGGACTCGATCTCACAAACTGTAAGATCATGACCTGAGCCGAAATCAAGAGCTAGACACTTAACCGACTGAGCCACCCAGGTACCCCAATCCATCTCATTTTTTTTTGACACATTTCAAAATAAATTTCAGGGATCACTTCACTCCTGAACACTTTGGCATTCATGTAATTAGCTAGAGTTCAGTCAGTATTTGATTTTTTTTTTTTAATGGGTAAATATACACATAGAAATGCATAAATCAAGAACTTAACCATTTAATGAAATTTCAATAAGTTGTATACATAGACCCAGGTGTCTGTCAAGGTATAGAACATTACCATAATGCCAATAAACAACAACCAAAAGTTTTGATTCTTTTTCATCATATGTTTTCTAGTGCTGGGCCTTGTATAAATGAATTCATACAATATGTACTCTTTTGTGTAGGTCTTCTTTAACTCAACATGTTTTTCACATTTATCTACATTGTTACATGTGTGAATGTTTCCTTTTTTACTATAGAATAGAATTTTATTGCATAAATATACAATTCGTTTTTCTCTTCTACTGATTGCCACCCCTGTGCTGTTCCTGGTTTTTAGCTTTTATAAATAAAGCTGTTTGACTCAGAGTATTTGAGAATAAGTTTTGTTTTGCTTTGTTTTTTGTTTTAAAGTTTGTTTATTTATTTATTTAGAGAGAGAGTGAGAGGAAGCAAGGGACGAAGAGAGAGAATCCCAAGCAGGCTCTGCACTATCAACATGGAGCCTGACTCAGGGCTCAATCTCACAAACCATGAGATCATGACCAGAGCCAAGATCACGACTCAGATGCTTAACTGACTGAACCACCCAGGCTCCCCAAGAAGTTTTAAATCTTGAAATTAGAAACACCTACTAACATGGAATATTAATTATAGCACAAAAATCCATTCATTTATTTCTTTATTCCATTTTTTCCTAGTTCTTGAATTTTTGTCAATATAATATTAAATCACAATTTAGCTGAGAATACTGTCAAACTTTTTCATTTCTTGCTATTCTTAGTAATACAAAGAGCAGGTAGGAAGATTATTTAAAATCATCTCCGTTTTGTAAAAAATAATCTCTGTACCCAACATGGGGCTTAAACTCACAACCCTGAGATCAAGAGTCACATGCTGTGCTGACCCAACCATAAAATCATTCCCCTTTTTTAAAGTTTTGAATATTCTTTTTTTTTGTTTGTTTGTTTTTTGTTTTTTGTTTTTTATTTATTTTTGGGACAGAGAGAGACAGAGCATGAACGGGGGAGGGGCAGAGAGAGAGGGAGACACAGAATCGGAAACAGGCTCCAGGCTCCGAGCCATCAGCCCAGAGCCTGACGCGGGGCTCGAACTCACGGACCGCGAGATCGTGACCTGGCTGAAGTTGGACGCTTAACCGACTGCGCCACCCAGGCGCCCCAAAGTTTTGAATATTCTTATTGAAATTTTAAGATTAACCTGTGTTTCCTAGTCCATTGACTGACTTTAGGTAATTGGGTATTTATGTTAATTAGATGTAATTAAGTGTAGGTTTTTCCTAGAAGTTAGCATTTCAGCATATGCACTGATTTTAGAGGTAGTCATTTTTAAAGAATATATTAGTTTGACATTAACTTTCATATGAATCATTCTTTAATCCAGAGAGACATGATGTTTTGTGTTGTGTTTTGTGTCTATTATGCAAGAGTACTGTGTGTTTTGTTTATTTTTAAATAAAGAATGTTGCTTCTACTTGTAATTGTTTTGGAATTTTAAAGACCCAAGTTTAAACTCTTAAATTCATGATCTAGAAGGCCTTTTCCAACTCTAAAGTTTTATTAAATTTTTAAGGTAAATAAAGAATGAAATTTTCTGGTTGCCATATTACATTACATGAAAGGGTTAACCTGGTATAAGGTCCAGTGTATACATTCCATGGCTTTTTGTGAGTGTTAATTTTATACCTAATGAATGCTGATTTTGAAATTTAAAATTTAAAAAGTGTAAAGTGTCTTTTGTAGTCTAGTTTTTAAGCTGTGTTTGTGGCACATGAAAATTGCTTGATGGCTTTTCTGCAGCTGCTACACAACTTTTCAGTTGAGTCTACCTAACTACTGAAATGGAAAGTCCAGTAATAAGATAGGTGACAGTTTAAGAGGATTGATTTAAATGTTAAATACAGTTCATATCCACTTGGACTCTATTAGCATCTAACACCTGTACTTTAATTTTAGAAAGGAAATTATTCATCTTTTCTCATGTTGTTTTCTCTTGGTTTATGTGGCATTTGTGAAAATGCTTACAGAAATGCTGGTACTAAGATAAGGGATAATTGATGTTCTTGTTTGTGAAACAAACAAGTTCCACTAAGATCACAGAAATGGCTACTAATTAAATTGCTTCTGTCCTTAAAGACATACCTCTGCCTTCAAGAAGCTCATGACTTAGTAGAAATCCATTTGAGTCAAAATTTCCATATTCTAAATGGCTGCAGCTTCCATTTCCTTTTCTTGCTTTCTCTACTTCCTACTTGCTCTCTCCTTTCCTCTCATCATTGAACAAATTAGCTTAAAGATAGGGCAGCTTAAAGAATGAGCTATGAAAAAGGAGTCAGGGATGCCCGGCTGGCTCAGTCAGTAGAGCATGCCACTCTTAATCTTGGGGTTTTAAGTTCAAGCCCCACATTCGATGTAGAAATTACTTAAAAATAAAATGTTTTGAAAAGAAAAAGAAGAGTCTCACTTGGTGGTTTTTAATGAAATATATCAATATATGCATTTCCAAGGATAACGTGGGGTTTAAACCTTCTAAATGCAAAATACAGAACCAAGTGAAAGTTGGTGGTCAGGTAACATTAACTGAATTGCTTTTACATATCCTATCATAAAGCCTTGTTATAAAGAATACAAGCATTCTTGTCTTGATCTCATTTCTCTCACAGCTTTTCATCTGACATCCTGTGCTTCAAAGATACTAAGTTAACGGCCTGGCCAGGACTTCAAGAATCATCTCTAAACTACAAGTCCAACTTTGTACTATACCAAATATAAAGGAATTAATCAGGTCAATTAATATACCCCCCCCTTTTTTTTTTGGCCCCAGAACTTAATGGAGGCAAGTTTATTGGGGAATATTTCAAGATAGATTGCTTATCATGCTTACTACAGACTCGGTGCTTTATTCTTCTAGACATTCTAATGTTACTTGCTCGAAACTACTTATGTACTTAGAAGACCTTCCTTCCCTCCTGATTCAAATGCTAGTGTTTATGACCAAGTTATAAATGAGCCTACACCACTCAGTGAGCTAATTAAGAAATTGAAAAGTCAGCATACATTGCCTATGATATAACTGAAAAATAATTTCAGTTTATTTAGTAAAGAGTTTGTTTTATGTCTACTGTGCAAGAGTTTGTGTGTGTCTACTGGTGAGAAAATATGCATTGTAATAGTATGGAAAGCATAGTACATTCTTTTTAACTCACTGACTTGATCTAATCCAAAATTTAAATTCCGCGTAAAGTCACTGAGTAGCTATAGAATGACATTTGCTTGTTGGTCTGGTGTTTTTTTCATGACAAAGATACTGTGTTTATTTAGATTGTGTATTAAGAGTGGCTTTTAGGGAGGATGCCTGGGTGGCTAAGTCGGTTAAGTTTCCGACTCCTGATTTGGGCTCAGGTCATGATCTCAGGGTTCCTGAGTTGAGTTTGAGCCCTGTGTCAGGCTCTACACTGACAGGGCAGAGCCTGCTTGGGATTCTCTCTCTTTCCCTCTCTCTCTGCCTCTCCCCTGCTTACTCTCTCTCTCCCAAAATAAAAATAATAATAATAATAATAGTAATAATAATAAACTTTTTAAAAAAGTGGCTTTTAGGGAAGTTGTTACAGAAAAAAACATAATGTCTTATTTTGTAAACCAGGATGTATTTTTTTAATGTAGTACATTTTGTGAAGTAGAACATTTTAAAATTAATTGCTAGTTGTTGTTAAAAGTGCTTGACAGAGGCTTGTATGGCGTCCAGGCCCAAGTGGCATGCCTTGGGTAGTGGGGCTCCACAGGTTCCAGGTGTTCCGGTCCCATGAGATGAGGAAGAAGAGGAAGATGAAGTGGAGGATGAGGACGAAGACGATAAAGACAGTGACGAAGAAGAGGATGAAGACGAGAGCGTCGACGAGGAAGTGAATGTTGAATTTGAAGCGTATTCCATCTCAGATAATGATTATGACAGAATTAAGAAGTTAACTGCAGCAGCTTTTCCTGAAGGCTCCTGTGAACATTGCAGAACTAACTGATTTCTTAATTCAACAAAACCACATCGGGAGTGTGATTAAGCAAACAGATGTTTCAGAAGACAGTGATGACGATGTGGATGAAGATGAGATTTTTGGATTCATAAGTCTTTTAAATTTAACTGAAAGGGTACGCAGTGTGCTGAACAAATTAAAGAGTTGATCCTGAGCTCCTGTGAGAAGAGCTGTGGAAAGATCTCGGTTGAAAAGCTGGACACGCTTTTCAACGATGCCTCCAAGCCTGTGGGCTTTCTCCTCAGCGAGAGGTTCATTAACGTTCCTCCTCAGATCGCGCTGCCCATGCACCAGCAGCTCCAGAAAGAACTGGCAGAGGCACACGGAACGAACAAGCTGTGTGGAGAGTGTTCCTTCTACCTTCTGATTAGCAAGATGTTTGTGGAAGCTGGAAAAAACAATCCCAAAAAGAAATGGAGCAGCCAAGAAAAAGATGAGTTAATGTTCGCAAGTGCAGAGGAAGAATTTTTTCTATGAGAAGGCAATCTTGAAGTCCAACTACTCGGTGCAGGAAGAGAGCGACACCTGTCTGGGAGGCAGGTGGTCCTTTGACGACGTCCCAATGAAGCCCTTGCAAACTGTGATGTTGATTCCAGGTGACAAGATGGATGAAATCATGGGTAAACTGAAAGAGCATCTCTCTCTCTGACCCATTTCCCATGGGCAGCAGGGGGCTGGTTTTCATTTTTGTAAAATTACCAGAAAACAGCTCAGATTTACTGAAAAACTCATCACTTTATTCAGATTAAGTCCCTCTACAAAAAAGTAGGGTTGTCACCTGTGTCTGTGACACATTTACAAAATAGCTTTAAAAAAAAAAAATTGGTCAAATTATGAATGGTTGATGAAGAGCTTTTCCAGTAAGAAGGAAAACGTGGAGTAGTAATTTAGAACTCAATAAAAACTTCCATTTTTTATTTGTAAATAATGGAAAAAAAAGTGCTTGACATCTATTCCATGAATAGTTTTCCTGGTTATCTGGAATATTTTTCTTTATATCTGGAATGGTCTTTCTGACTAAAGTTTATCCAACCTGGAGGAAATTCAGTATATTTCACACTGAAATGAATTACAGAATTTGATTACTTTTTTTTTTGGAAGGTAAGATTTATCCAATTCAAGATCTCAATAAATGTGTTCTGGCAAAAGCAAACAGCAGTGATTTACATAAGTTTTCAACAATACAGGTTCACAAGAATGTTTATAAATTATTGCCATGAAAGGAGGGAGTAGGCAGAAATTGAGATGTGCAGTGTTGCAGATATTGGGGATTGAGGAGCACCAGAATACAAGTCAGGTGTATTAAGATCCTAAAGGTACTAAGGAGTTGGACTTGGTTTTCATAAATATGCATTTGAGTATGAGTAGGTCAGATGCTCTCAATCAAGCACTGTTAAAAATTTCCATAAGATTTCAAGATGTGGCATGGGTGTTTTTGTTTGTTTCTATATAATCTGACATATAAACCGTGTTGAAATTTATTGGCCAGTCTTGGGTTTTTTCCTACTGGTATTTTTATACAGCCTAATTGAGATATAACAGACATACCATAAAATTCACCCATGTAAAGTTTACAGTTCATTGGGTTTTAGTATATTCACAGAATTATGCAGTCACCACCATAATCTTATTGTAGAACATTAACATCACTTCAAAAAGAGGGGCACCTGAGTGTCTCAGTCGGTTAAGTGTTCAACACTTGATCCAGCTCAGGTCTTGATCTCAGGGTCATGAGTTCAAGCCCCATATTGGGCTCCATGCTGGACATGAAGCCTATTTAGTGAATATGGGGGTTTTTTGTTTTTGTTTTTTTAACAGTCATGCTCCGTGGTCCTTTCTTCCTCCCCCAGACCTAGAGAACCATTAACCTACATTCAGTCTTTGTAGATTTGCATCGTACAGTATGCCACTTTTTGTGACTTTCTTTTAAGCATAGTTTTTAAAGGATCATCCACATTGTAGCATGAATCAGTTCTTCATTCCTTTTTTGTGGCTGAATAATATGCCACTGTATGGACCACATTTTTTTTATCCCTCAACTGAGGGGCATTGGAGTTATTTCTACTTCTTGGCAATTGTGAATAACACTGCTGTAATTATAAGCAAACAAGTTTTTGTGTGAATGTATGTTTTCGTTTCTCTTGGGTATATACCCAGGAATGGAATTGCTGGGTCATATCATGACTCTGTGTTTAACCATTTGAGGAGCTGATAAACTGTTTTCTGGGGTAGCTGCACCATTTTGCATTCCTGGTAGCAATATGAGGGGGTTACAGTCTCTCCACATACTCCCCAGTGCTTGTCATTGTCTGTCTTTGATTGTAACCATTTTAGTCGTTGTGTAGTAATATCTTGTGGTTTTGATCTGCATGTTTCTAATGATTAAAGATGGTGAACATCTTTTCATGTATTTATTACTGGCTCCTGTTGATTTTATGTAGACCTTGATATCTAGATGTTGTTTGTATACCTTTTATGAACTCTATAATTACTCAGTATTTAGGCTCTATTTGTCACATAAAATGCCATTGTATGTTTGAACACATTACGTATGTTATATTGGAGAATTGGAGAGAGACTAATTCATCAGTGTTTTCCAAACTTACCTGATAAATAGGATAGTCACCAGTTTGCCTAGGACAGTCCCTGTTGATGCCTGTTGTTCTGGCATACTTATAAAAGTAGCCTCTTTCACTCTGAAGTGCCCTGCTTTGGACAATAAATTACATGGCTATGCTACTGACAATTAACCTAGAGTATTTAAATACACACTTGCTATCTGCTAGATCAGAATCTCCAAGAAAAAGGCCTGGAAATACGTTTTTAACAATTTCAAGGTCAAGCACATTTATATTATTCTAGCAGAATGCTGGTGTTTCTCTGTAACCCAGAACCCATTATCATTGTTTTAATGGGACAGTGAGTTGCAAGTTAAAATGGGAGAGGAATAATTTCTTTTGATAGGCTAACACCATCCTTCTCCTTAAAGTAATGATAGAGGAGTATTTTATAACATGCATGTTAGGTTCTTAGGAGCAAGGGAGTATGGGATAGCAAAGTGAAATAAGTTTCTGGAAGTTGGGTGGTCTCAGGATGGAGGGCAGTGAGCAAAACTGAGCTTCCCTTTGAGTTTGATGACAGGAGAGGAGAAACTCATGAACATGTTCTTCATACTTGAGAACTAGGAGCAAGAACTAATGGCAGGGTAGGGGGTGGGGGTGGAAGAAGTACTTTCAGATTCCAAGGCTATGTTACAGAAGAAGGATAGAATGTGATACCATTAGTTCTTATTTATTTGGGGTCAGGGGGATTTGAGAATATTTTTAAGTCAGGCACTTGTAAGAATTCTGTATTTAAAAAAAAACTTTTTAATGTTTGTTTATTTTTGAGAGAGAGACAGAGTGCAAGCCAGGAAGGGGCAGAGGGAGAGGGGGACAGAATCCAAAGCAGGCTTCAGGCTCTGAGCTGTCACCACAGAGCCCGATGCAGGGCTCAAACCTGCGAACTGTAATGTCATGACCTGAGCCCAGCCCAAGTCGGATGCATAACCTACTGAGCCACCCCAGGCATCCTGAGAAATGTACTTTTATACCAGTATCAGAGATGCCCATTCAAGTTTTAAGATTTTTTAATTTGCTAATTATGTGACTGTCTTTAAGATGAAAGCAACATATTTGACTCAGTATAAAGAATGTGCACTAATTATTTGTGGAGGGTGATTTGATCACCTTTTACCACCAGTGGTACATAATTAAGAAATTAGTTAAGAAATGGCTGGAAAGTTAGCAATTTATGTGTATCCCAACATAACTGTAGCCTCATGGTATTTCCATTAGCCAGAAACTCAAGTCAACTCTTGTATGGGCCATACTATCAAGCAATACAGTCTTCAGTATAATTATCCACACCATAATATTTCATCCAAAAATTCTTTGGATGGAGAGCAAGGGCCTTACTTTTTTTTTTTTTTTTAGCTTTACTGAGGTATAATGCATGTACGGTAAACTGCATGTATTCAAAATATATATTTGGAAGAGATGCTGGGTATTTTTTTAATTGATACTGTGGCAAGTCTGCCATTATAATTTGTCTTCTAAGCATACAGTAACAGTGGAGAAATAAAACAGCTTGTTAATTTAACTTGGGGAAACTCATGAATTATTCATAGTAAGATGTTTTACAAGGGATTATTAAGACTTGTCCATAGTTACGGAGTAACTACTCTTGTCTCCAAAACTAGTTACTTTTTATCTGTACATATTTATCTGAGAGAATGAGAGCAAATAATAATGTGCCAAATGAAGGACTGAATAATAAATGCTTGATTAGTTCAAAAGAATAAGAAATGGCTGGACTGAAGAAGTTAGGAAAAGTTGTGAGGAAGAAAGTAGATCATGTAACAGATAAAGACAATGTAAGAAAGGGTCCATTGGAGTTTGAGCTAGACCTTAGAGAACAGATTTGATTCATTAGGCAGACATGGATGAAAGAGCATTCTAAAGAAAGAGAACCATGGGGCACCTGGATGGCTCAGTCAATTAAGTGTCAGACTTTGGCTCAGGTCATGATCTCACGGTCTATGAGTTTGAGCCCTACATCGGGCTCTGTGCTGATGGCTCAGAGCCTGGATCTGCTTCGGATTCTTTGTCTCCCTCTCTCTACCCTTCCCCGGCTCGCACTCTGTCTCTCTCTCAAAAATGAATAAACGTTAAAAAAATAATAAAATAAAAGAGAACCAGTGAGTATAGGTAATGAAAGGTGAGTGGTCTGGCTTGGCTGCAGTTGAGGATGACTGAGGAGAAATAAAAGTGGAAAGTTAAGTTTGGGCAAAGATCTGAAACTAAAGGATTTTAAGTTGTGTCCTCTTAAGGCAAACTACTGAATGTTTTTTTGGGCAAGATAGTTGATTTCAGATTTCATTGTCTTACTGTTTTTTGATGCATTTAATACTTCAGTTGTGGTTATCAGGAAGTTGATTTTTAATTTGTCTTCTATAGTCAACTTGTCACTTTTTTTTTGGTACTATCAAATATCTTATAAAGTAATAATATCTGGAAGAGAGGGAGAGAAAAATTATAATTACTCATTTAGTATTAGGTTATGGCTTAATTCAGAAAATAGGAATTTTTAAGAATTGAGAATTCAAGAATGTGAATTTTAGGCAACATATGGAGTCCTGAAATATTCAAAGATATTGGGCCCTTCTCGTATGTGAAGATTTAAGATTATATTGTCTCATTCTTTTCTTTTTTAATGTTAGTTTATTTATTTTGAGAGAGGGAGAGCAAGTACAGGAGAGGGGCACAGAGAGAGGGGGAGAGAGAATCCCAGGCAGGCTCTGCACTGTCAGCACACAGCCCAACACAGGGATGGATCCTGCGAACCATGAGATCATGTCCTAAGCCAGAATCAAGAGTCAAATGCTCAACTGACTGAGCCACCCAGGCACCTCATGTCTTGTTATTTTCTTGACCTCTCTTTTAAAATATATATTTAGAGAAGCAAAGCAAGTTCAGCTTAAGAAAATTATCTTTTTTTTTTTTTTTTTTTCTGGAATGTCATAAAGGATCCCCAGAGGTTATGAATGTAGACTTGAGGGGGAAATGAGAAGGTCCCGAGAATACTTTTCATGTTGTCATTTGTTAATTTCTTAACTTCAAATATACAGATGAAAACTGTTTAAAATATGAAGAAGTACACAAAGCAGTTCAGCTGTTTATATCTTAAAGCCAAATTCATAACCTTAAGTGGTGGAAATACTCTACTTTTAATAGGTTGTGAGAATTTAATAATACAATTTCATTCAGCCCATGTTGGATTATGTATACTTTTAACACTTTTAGGGCTTTTAGATTAGTTTTTTGTTTTAATTTTCTAATTAATTTTAATTTTTTTATTTCCTAGGAATTAACTGTCCCTTAAATGTGACATTGCATAAATTATTTTCATTTAATCTCCTACTGAATAAAATAATAAGCATTTAAGACTCTCTGATCTGGTCCTACTATACTGTTCATTCATTTGTTCAGTCAGCAATTACTTGAAAAAAAAAAAAAAAACAACAACATTTAGTGAATACCTGGCATGTGCCGAGCCTTGGCTTTGAGAATACAGAAATCAGTGATTTGGACTCTTGCCCTGGAGGAGCTCATCCTCGTAAGAGAGGCACTCTATATAAGTAATTACAAATCCACTTGATAATTTTTTTGTTTTTTGTTTTTTTAAAAGGTGTGTTAAGGTACATACAGGGTACAGTGGAACAACATTCTGCCTTAATTCTTACCTCACCATTTGCTTTTTATTTTTCACTGATGTAACTTTATTCATAATACATTCTAAAGCAAAAAAAATATTACTGGATATAAAAACCAAGACTTGATGAAGGTAGAAAGCTCAGTTCAAAAGGAAAACATAGCAGTTTCAAATTATATATGTACTTAATAATTGATAGAACGATAAGAAAATAGATAAGCAACAATAACAGGGGATGCCACAAACACTGATGAGCACAGGAATAATAAAATTTCATTTAATCTCCTACATGTTTAATCCCCTGTGTGTGCCAAAAAGAACCTTTAAAGATGAAATGGATAAAGCTTTTCCTATTTTACCTCACCATTTCTTAACACACAGGATTAACCCTACTCAAACAACTGAGTGTTCCCTAAAATTTTCATCAAGTTTCTCACTTCAAGTCTTATAATATTTCTTCAAACAGGAATAACCATTTACTATTCCTTTCTCCCTTATTACGTATGACACATGTTTCAAGAACCTGTTGTTAAAATCATGTTTCATTTTGAAACATAAACCAGAAGTGTTCTCTCCCATATGTTCTTTTGAGGCACTATGTATGTGTTATTTTTAACTTTTATTACTCTGAATCTTGTGTTATATGTAGTTCAACATGCACATAGCTTCCTCTCCATTACTACCTGCCTTTCACCTACACCCAGTCAAAGAAGCACTGCTCCGTTTAAAAATTACCTGAGGTGAAGGGCTTTGTCAGCTTGATAATTATACCTTGTATACCACCATATTTAATTGATGTGTATTTAAATATAGTTAGATATCTGGTATTGATTTCAGGGAAAAGTAGAGCTCAGCCTCACTGCTGTAGGAGATTTTAGTAACAGATTTAGAAAAAGAAACTTCTTTTTCCTAAATTCAGACAGATTGTACTTCAAGGTAAAATTTTGTCAAAACCTTGACTTGAGTAAAATTTCTCTCCCTTGGTTTAAGTGCAACTTTGATACGAAATGATTACAATCTGATAGCTGGTAGATACCCTTTGTTAAATGAACTGATGACTCATGTCCTATAAATTAGCCTAATACCTATACTCCAGTTAATGCCATATTCCAGTCCTAATACTGTGTTAGGTTGATTTGGCCATGAACACAGAACTGTGCTTATCCTTCCTGATATTCTCATGTTTCGTTCCTCTCTAGGCCAAAGCATGTCTTCATGGCTGATTGAGGAACTTGTTTCTGTCTAGTTCAGAGAATTGATTTTCAAAACCACTAATTAATAGTGTCTTATTTTGAACACTGCCATATAAGAAACTGGTAGTATAATTGCTGAGGATAAATACTAACCTGAAAAAAAATGCTTTGTAGTATGCCATATTAAGCCATATTAAAATTACCTTTTGTAGAAACCATTTCAGAGAGATAGCTAGCCACGTGTTCACCCATTTTGTGTCACAGTAACCTCTTATTTTTCTGTCTGTCTTCACTGAGGCTAGGGTCCTGACCTTCATTTCTAGATTACCCATGTGGTCTCCTTTCTATGCTTTTTCCGATATGCGGGTGATGGTAAAAGAAGATACAGAAATAAGCAGATTTGCCCTTTTCTTTAATCAATGTCTGCTTGGACTTGGATTGTAATACTTTTAATTATCTCTTTTGTAATATGATCTCCATTTACAGTTTTCTTCTGTATCTTTAAACCCCCTTGCCTCCTCTTACTCTTATTTTCATAAATGAATTTCTTTCCTATTTTACTCAAGACATTGAGGCTATTTATTATAATATAGGATCACTGAATTAGCTATGGATACTTTAAAAGTATCTGTCTAGAGGTGCCTGGGTGACTCAGTCAGTTGAGCGTCCCCCTCTTGATTTCAGCTCACATCATGATCCCAGGATTGTGCAATTGAGCTCTGGGTCAGGCTCAACACAGAGCCATCTTGGGATTCTCTTTCTCTCCTCTCTCTCTAACCCTACCCTTCTCATGCTCTCCGTCTCTCAAAATAAACAAAAAAGATTCTCTCTCTCTCTCTCCCTCTGCCCCTCCCTGCTTACACACTCTCCAAAATAAAAAAATAAAAGTTTTCTCTCTCAATACCCATACTCTTTTTTTCTTCTATGACTGTCAAGTGAAGAAATGGCCTCTCCTTCAAGCCTACTCTTCTTTCTTTACAATGCGTTGATCCTTAACTATGTGCCAGAGAGTGTGATAGGGTTTCTAGGAAACACAGTAATGAGTAAAATAAAATTCTTAAAAGAAGCTTACTGGCTTGTGTTTGTACTGTTTGCAGTATTCTCATCCTTGTCATTTGTTCATTTTGTTTACATTCTAGGAATTAGAGATTTTTTAAATAGGAAGGAGAAAGGTTGTTTTCCCTCAAAGAGATATGAGGAGGGAGCCTCTTTTATATTAAACCTTCTCCTCCCCATTTGAGATTTCTGAAAGGAGTATATTATATCTCTAAAGTGTGTGGTAGCAGAAAAAAAAAAAAGCTGAAATCTCTGCTGTGGTAAAGATTACCATATCTATTAATCTCAACCTTTCAAAAAGTTTAAATCAAGTAATTTATTTCCTATGTATGATTTTTCCATATGAAATATGTAAGATATATATATGAAATTATGTATCCAGTTAACCCTTAAGCAACATGGATTTGAACTGCGTGGGTTTACTTCTATGTAGTTTGCTTTTTTTTTTTTTTTTTACAATAAATACGTTATAGTACTGTAAATGTATTTTCTCATGATTTTCTTTCTTTTTTTTAATATAAATTTTAGTTAACATACAGTGCAATATTGGTTTCAGGAGTAGAATTCAGTGATTCATCACTTAAATACAGTAATACCCAGTGCTCATCACAAGTGCCCTCTTAGTACCCATCCCCTACCTCGCCCTTCTGTCACCCACCTCCCTCCACCAACCCACAGTTTGTTCTCTATCATTAAGAGTCTCTTATGGTTTGTTTCCCCTCTTTTTTTTCTCTCCCTTCCCATATTTCATCTGTTTTCTTTTATTTCACTTAATACATTCTAGTTCCATCCACGTCATTGCAAATGGCAAGATTTCATTCTTTTTGTTGACTAATATTCCATTGCATTTATAAATCACATCTTCTTTATCCATTCATCAATCAGTGGACATTTGGGCTCCATGGTTTGGCTGTTGTTGATAATGCTGCTATAAACATCAGGGTGTGTGTGCGCCCCTTTGAATCTGTATTTTTGTATCCTTTGGGTAAATACCTGGTAGTGCAATTGCTGGATCATAGGGCAGTTCTAGTTTTAGTTTTTTGAGGAAACTTGATACTTTTCTCCAGAGTGGCTGCACCAGTTTGCATTCCCAGCAACAGTGCAAGAGAGTTCCCTTTGCGTCCTCACCAACACCTGTTGTTAGTTGTGTTATTTTAGCCACTCTGACAGATGTGAGGTGGTTTTGGTTTGTATTTCCCTGATGATGAGTAATGTTTAGCATCTTTTCATGTGTCCATTAGCATTCTGGATGTCTTTGGAAAAGTTTCTATTCATGTCTTCTGCCCATTTCTTACCTGTGTTACTTGTTTTTTGGGTGTTGAGGTTGATAAGTTTCAAAATCTATATTATGAATACTAACCCTTTATCAGATAGGTCGTTTGCAAATATCTTCTCCCATTCCATAGGCATCCTTTTAGTTTTGTTTTTTTCCTTTGCTGTGGAGAGGCTTTTTATCTTGATGAAGTCCCAGTATTTCATGTTTGCTTTTGTTTCCCTTGCCTTCGGCGACATGTCTAGTAAGAAGTTGGTCCAGCCAAGGTCAAAGAGGTTGCTGCCTGTGTTCTTTAGGATTTTGATCGTTTCCTGTCTCATATTAGGTCTTTCAACCATTTTGAATTTGTTTTTGTGTATGGGGTAAGAAAGTGGTCCAGATTCATTCTTGTGCATGTCTGTGTCCAGTTTTCCCAACACCATTTGTTGAAGAGACTATCGTTTTTCCAGGGGATAATCTTTCCTGCTTTGTCAAAGATGTGTTGACCATATAGTTTTTCTGATCCATTTCTGGGTTTTCTGTTCTGTTCTGTTCATCTATGTGTCTCTTTTTGTGACAGTACCATATTGTCTTGATGACTACAGCTTTGTATATACCTTAAAATTTGGAATTGTGATGCCTCCAGTTTTGTTTTTCCTTTTCAAGATTCCTTTGGCTATTCAGGGTCTTTTGTGGTTCCATACAAATTTTAGGATTGTTCTAGCTCTGTGAAAAATGTTGGTGGTATTTTGATAGGGATTGTATTAAATATCTAGATTGTTTTGGCTAGTGTAGACATTTTAACAATGTTTGCTCTTCAATTCCATGAACATGGAATGCTTTTCCGTTTCTTTGTATCCTCTTCAGTTTCCTTCATAAGTGTTCTATGGTTTTCAGAGTACAGATGTTTTATTTCTTCAGTTAGGTTTATTCCTAGGTATCTCAATTGTTTTTTATGCGTTTACAAATAGGATGGATACCTTGATTTCCTTTTCTGATGCTTTGTTATTGGTGCATAGAAATGCAACAGATTTCTGTACATTGAGTTTATATCCTTTGACTTTGCTCAGTTCATTTATTAGTTCTCACAGTTTTTTGGTGGTCTTTTGGATTTTCTACATAAAGTATCATGTCATCGGCAAATAGTGAAAGTTTGACCTCTTTCTTGATCATTTGGATGCCTGTCATTTCTTTTTATCGTCTGATTGCTGAGGCTAAGACTTCAGTACTGTGTTGAATAGTATGGTAGGACTGGACATCCTTGCCTTGCTCCTGACTGTAGGGGAAAGGCTCTCAGTTTTTCCCCATTAAAGGTGAGCTGCAGGTCGTCTGTATATGGCCTTTGTGATGTTGAGGTGTGTTCCATCTATCCCTACTTCGTTGAGTGTTTTTATCAAGAATGGATGCTGTATTTTGTCAAATGCGTTTTCTTCGTCTATTGACGGGATCATATGGTTCTTATACTTTATTTTATTAATGTGGTGTATCACATTGCTTGATTTGCGAATATTGAACCAGCCCTGAAGCCCAGGAATAAATCCCATTTGATTATGGTAAGTAATTCTTTTGATGTATTGTTGGATTTGATTTGCTAGTATCTTGTTGACAATTTTTGCATCCGTGTTCATCAGGGATATTGGCCCATAATTCTCATTTTTGGTGGGATCTTTGTCTCGTTTTGGAATCAAGGTAATGCTGGCTTTGTCAAATGAGTTAGGAAATTTTCCTTCTGTTTCTGTTTTTTGGAACAGTTTGAGAAAAATAGGCTTTAACTCATGTTTAAATGCCCGGTAAAATTCCCCTGGGAAGCCTTCTGGCCCAGGACTCTTGTTGGGAGATGTTTGATTACTGATTCCATTTATTTGCTGGTTATAGGTGTCTCACGTTTAAGAACACTTTTCTCTAGTTTGCTTTATTATAAGAATACAGTATATAATACATATAATGTACAAAATATGTGTTAATGGACTGTTTATGTCATTGGTAATGCTTTCAGTCAGCAGTAGGTTATTAGTAGTTCAGTTTTGAGGGAGTTAAAAGTTAATGTGTGGATTTTCAATTGTGCAAGGGTCAGTATCCCTAACCTGTGTTGTTCAAGGTTCAGTGTGTTTGTGTAAAATTACACTCTCTAGTTATACACCAATACAGTATCTCATTGGAATATGGCGTGTGTGTATGTTT